>NW_026604987.1:0-72123 GCF_024763615.1 Phlebotomus papatasi | reverse complement strand
AATAAATTAGATGTATACGTAATTCGGCAGACTACTTATTCAGAAAATTCACACTAAACTTAAAAACATCTTGATCGTGCGACACGTAGATCTTAAAAGTAAATACGTCACTAAACCAACTTTTTGCCACATTTACTATTATAGAAATGGTGATCGTACCTCCAAAAGTAACGGTCGTATTGCCTCCTTGAGAATCAGCTGGTTATTCGAGTGTAAAATATTTAAATACGATTAGAGAATTTATAGAAGTACTTTATAATTAATAAAAATCTACCTTTAGGAAGTGGTCTTGCCATCGAAGGCCCTTAAATGAAATATTTCGGAAAATATTACATTGAAATTTAAAGAATACATTAGTGGAATATTTGAAATTAAATTTACCAGTCACTTGAAAAATCACAATTAAGAATAAAATTGCAGTGCTTTTCGAATAACGTTTAAATCCGGACATTTTTAATGTAAAACTAACATCCAGAGTAAATTTACGTGCTATTTATAAATTATTTTACTAAAACTTTTTACTATCGGACCAAATCGTGATGATAAAATTGCCACAAATCAGCATACGACACACGTTTAAGAAAGTCGTGAGAATTGCACCCAAGGAAAGTCACATCACGAAGTAATTGCTTCTTATATTCTTTTTTATTTCCTAGGCTGTTTAGGCTATTTAGTTGGATGAAAAATATGTTTTCTAAAACTCAATGTAAAAATCATACATATAGTCTTAAGAAAGGATCGTTGGATCCAAAAGGCAGGAAATAAACTTAAATCTAATCTAAAAAAAAAACTCTTTAATATTTGACATTGAAAATCCGTAAAACTAATAATTCAAGGCTATTTTGCGTTTGTTCGTGACCAGAGTCGTATGCTAAGTGGTTAGAGATAGCGAATTGGGGTCTTCAAGAGATCCTCGTAAGTGGATTTTATCATTATTATACTTGTTTCCTTCACTTATGTCACCCTCTAGTTTACCTTATTTTGGAAAAAGATCTATGTGACCGATAAAATATAGTTTTTCAAATCGTGTGAAAAATATTTTCCCACAATTTTAAGTCAATCAACAGAAGAAAACTCTAGTGGTTAGATCTTTTGGAAATACTACCATTGCTTTTGTATAGTTGGAACCAACAACTTTAATCGTCTTGTTCTCAAAAACTTATATAATAAAATCGACCGCTCAGAATAAGATTCGGATAACTTGTAGTAGACAAATTTTACAGGAGAGCGATTTAAAGCTGAGATTTTACATGCAGGGTATAGGATTTTTGAGATTTAAAATCTCTATAACTTTGAAAATATTTATCTTTCAAATATAATATTCACAGGGAAGTTAGAGGGTATAAAGATGTTACTAAAATGCGAATAAAACGAATTTTGTAAAAATCGAGTTGTTCGACTTATCGTCAGTTAAATCAGCATTTATCGTAACTTCATTTTTCCGATTTTGAGATATATACATGTTTGGAATCAGCGTAATTTTGTTTATTAAACGCACTTGTGAAAAAGAAACTATTATAAGCCCAATAAAAATTATTTTAAACAAAAATTATCGTAAGTGCCCTTAATTAAGAAAAATTTATCAGAATTTGTCGTACTTCCATTTTTGGGGAAGTTACGACAAATTTCCATACAAAATTTTCAGTAATCAGCATTTGCCGTAACTTTTTTTGCTCGTTTGCGTGGCTTGTAATTTGCAGCAAAATTGCAATATTTCTCAATAAAACGTTTATAACCTCTTCCAAATATCGAAAGACAGTGCGAATAGTGTAACATGAAATCATTTTAATTCAATATTTGCGAGAAATATTGAATTTCCCGAGAAGAAGTTCTTTCTTATATTCCTTGAATAACCTACTTGAAATTAAAAATTGTTTAACAAGAGGATACTTAAAATAATTAATATTTTAATTAGTTGATTGACCAAACCTCTTTAAAATTAGGCCCTTTGATCTTGAATAATTGAAGATGAAGATTTTTCTGGCGATAGGTGTCGATGTATACATGTTCAGCTGCATTACCTACAAAACATATCCAAAACTGAACGAAATCACCAGGGTCAAATTTAAGAAAAATGAGAAAAACTTCATTTTTGACATTTTTTAGCGGGATATGGAACGCATAAATAGGGAGGGGGAAAAGGAGATCAGCTTTGATATTGTGCCATTTTAGGAAGATCATGCAAGACCGTAATACGGGCTTCAGACTAGAGACTTATGGCTGAGACTTAGCGCTTAAGTCATAGTCTGAAAAGATCGGGTTGTGGCTAAGCCCTAAAATTTGGAGACGAGTAAGTTAATATCTTTTACCGTTTGAATTTTATATGCGTCACAAGACTGAAAAAAGCGAAAAACAGTATTTTTAAAATAGAGCTATTACTGATACTTTACCAATCCGTCACCGATTATGACTATGACCGATGCAGTCGCGTTTAGAATTACAAGACCTCTCAAAAAAATCCAAATTTAACCAAATCTGTTGGAAAGGTTGAAAATTAGGCCACCCTTCAGGTTGATTTAACTTTTACCTTCAATAATTCAAGATGGTGATTTTTCTGGAGATAGGTGTCGACGTTGACATGTTCAGCTGGACGAGAAAAGGAAGCTTTTTTAGGCTTAGAAATCATTGTAATGTGATTTTCAAATTAGGGCTTGGGTTTATCCCACTTTCCGAAGACCTTGAATTTAGAAACAACAAACAATTGCAATTTTTTCAATGTCTAATAGATCATTTGATAAATAAGATGCAGTCCGAAATCAAAATGGTCAAAAAACATGATATTAAAGCAATCAGGTCATATTCGGTCTGTAGGCCCGTATAACATTTGAAATGCACTTCGAGTAGCGAAGCAATTCAAATACGTCGAAGTTTAAAAAGATCTTCAGCTACATAGGGTTCAGACCTAACGTATAGCCATATGGCTTAACTTTTCTAACTTTTTATCCAGTCTAGATTTTTTTGCAAAACTTTGAGTTAGGATTGAATATTAAGGGTAAATGGTCCATTTGAGTCTGATAAATCAATTAAATTGCTTGTTATTTAGAATTTTGAGACTTTTAAAAACTGAGTTAAACCTCTGGTCTGAAGATTGTTTTACACTTCTTTGATAATAGAGGTTTAGCCTGTCGTGTTGGGATATAGATGATCCAAATAAAACACGGATATTTAGAGATCACTTAAGACTATATATTTGTACGCACCTTTATTCACTATCGCTCAGATGCCAGAACTCAAGTGATTGGAAACATCACTGTCACTCTGACGTCCCAAGCAGCACAAAATAACTTAACCAGAAATTATCGTTGTGCCAACGTTAAAATATCGTTATTTTAACCAAATAAGTTATAATAACGTTATCCAACAGTTAAATAACTAAGATGTGCTGCTTGGGCGTTACAAACTCCCCAATACTATTCACTACAAGCCATATGGTTTAACTTTTCTAATTTTTTACCATACAATTAAAAAGAAAAGTTTTCCAGAATTATATATTAACGCAAACGCTCATAAGAATTCAGAAAAATTACTAGAATAACTTGTTATTCAGAATTTTTAGACATTCGGGAACTGGTCTAAACCTTCAATCAAAAACTCGTATTACAGGTTTCAGACTAAAGTGTTTGCGCAGCTACAGAATATATCGAAATTCTAAATAACAAGCAATTTTGATAATTTGTACTCCAATAGAGAAGTAATACCAACTTCAAATTAGAGATTTAGCCTAATTCCCGAAGGTCTCAAGGTCTTGAATAGTAAAACAATTGGTTAGGTTAGAATCTAAATAGATTTAGCCTTAAGGGCAGAATCACATTGACAGTAAAATGCTCACCGTATTTCGTTAATTTACGCATTTTCATTGGAATTCTTAAGCAAATTCTCGATTACAGTATTACTTTATCTCATACTCGGTGGCATTGAAGAAAATTTAAGAAATAAAACGAAAATGCGATAAACGGTGAGCCAAAAATAAAAACTGTACGATTAACTTATTTTACTGTTTTTTGTGCTCACCTTTTATCAAATTTTCATTTTATTTCTTCAATTTTTTTATATAATATTATTTTCACGTAGTGCCACCGCGTATGAGGTAAGGTAACACGTAACACTGTAATGGAAAATTTGCGTAAAAATTGCAATGGAAATGCGAAAATTAACGAAATACGGTGAGGCTACGGCGAACATTTTATTGTCAATGTGATTCTGTCATAAGTCAAAATTTTCCAAAAAATCGTGACTGATACGAAATAAGAGAAATCAAGCGATATGGCTGAGCCTTAAGCCAGAAGATCGTCCTCAAAACCGTTCCCGTTTTATACTGTGATCTTATTTAGACGGGTCCCGGTCAAAATCCCGAAAGCCAAAATCCTGAATGGGCCAAAATCCCGAATTCTTTAAGGTGTCGTAGCTACTCTAACGATTGCACCCGCGCTTTCTGGAGGCAAAGGGAAATCTTCTGTGTCTTAAAACATTATTCTAAACATTTTCCAACTTATAATTTCATCCCGTTCAGGATTTTGAATATATGGGATTTTGGCTTTCAGGATTTTGGCTGCCACCGATTTAGACATATTTTATTATAGGGTAATTGGCCTAAAGCGAGACAGTTTGGAAAGTTGGACAAAGCAGTGTGGAATGTGAGACACCTCCTTAAAAACTTGATAATAAATCAATTAAATATTTTAATTTTCGATAAAAAGATTATTAAACCTAATTTTATGATTATTTTAGAAGTTAAAAATGCAAAAATCGTTATAAAACAATAAAAGGGTGACTTGCAAGAAGAATTTAAAAAATGTATTGCATGCGTGATATTCATAACCTTCACACGGTAGTTCTCATTTTCTCTGTTTCTTATGGAAGTTGCTAGGAAAATATCAAAGTGTTTTGTTTGATTTTTCGGCATAATTTGTGAAATATTATTAATATTATTAGTGAAAATCGAAGGACATACATCCATTTAAAAGGTGAATAAGAAATATTTGTGAAATATTACATTTAAAAAGGATAGAAAAGTGATTTAATTTCGTGTTGCATTCAAAACAAGTTTTATGAAATCTTGGACCAGTTGATTTTGTGAATGAATCTAGTGGTTTTGTGCAGTGAAATCATGTTAACAAGGACGACAAAGATCCTTAAGTACCCAGAGAAATAGTTGCAACAGCAGTTAGCAGCTGATAAGGAGAAAATCTCCTGGAAAAGGCTGCAAGGATTTCTAGATTCCGAAGACCACCTTTTCTGACAGAATGAATAGTAAATATCGCAAAAACTCCTGGAGAAAGACAAATAGGAGCCCCTACAGAACTCCCAAAGCAAGTGGAAAAGGACTTGGGCGGATGGGGAATTGAAATGTTCTAAAAATTGCATCCGCTTTAAAGCTATAACTGCTGGACAGCGCGAGGCGTCTGTGAAATTTACAGAACCTCTTTTTGGTTGGACCACCAGGAAGTTCTTGGTAATTAGCGTTCCTCAACTGTTACCCGGACATAAAGAGGGATTAGAATAACCATCAAATGTGCAAGTGTACAGAGAAAACCCTCAACACTTGATTTTCTACATATTTTGCATGATATTTTGTCATTAATATCACTATGTCCAACTTTCCAAAAGTTTTTGTCCAACTTTCCAAAATCTTGTCCATCTTTTCAAATTGTTTTATTTTTTAATTTCCGTGCAATTTCCGATTATTCGGTTGCAATATTTATTAATAACTGTTAAGATTCTGTTAAAATATTTGTCAAAGAATCCCATGACACAAAAAAATGGTAAAAAATAATTATTTATTCAGTTTAAAAATGCATTTGAAATTGATTTTTTTCTTAAGTGTCTCGCTTTCCACCATTCACCCTACTGCTTTCTGTTAGACTCGTTAGACTTTATGTTCGAATTTTATGGAATTAAGAAAATATTGAGGAGTCGGCATTAGACAAAAGACCATGAACACTGAAATGGTATATTCATCAATCTACACAGTGTGTCACAGAGCAAGAGGATCATCATGCGATCGAGATAGTAGTGGCTTGTTTGGGGCTCCTTCAATGATGAGAGGTAATATCGCCATAGTGATGCTTGGGCCACATGCACTCGCAGCCGGCGGGCACCTGGCGCGTCAGAGACTCCCAGCATTCTGTTCCGTAGAGACGTCGAGTGAGGAAGATGGTCCTGTTGAGTTGGATGCATGAGAAGCCTGCATCTCCGCAAATCTGAAAAGAAGGTCAGAGAGAGAAAGAGGAAAACGATAAGTGGGGTACCACAGATGCTATGATTTAGGAGATTTTGTGCATAAGTGCCAGGGCATTTATTAGACTATCGAATCTGACCACTTGCAGCTCAGAATGTAAATGCCATAAGTGAGAGTATGCCATTGTGTGTACATAATCTGAAGGTGATAAAGTGTGGGCAGAGTGCGAAAGTGTCTTCCGGAGAATGCATGCGATTGAGAAATAATTGACTTACCTCATCCATATTCCCATCGATTAAGCGACTTAAAGCGGGCTAGTGGACACACATACAGAATAACATTAGGTAAACATTGGCTATGGAGTGTCTCTGGTGTGCTCAATTACCTTATTCCTGTGTACACGGTAGTCCCTGAAGGAGGTAAACGGATGCTGGCAAGTCACTTCTTCGTAATGATCTGGCTTGTATTCGTACCCATTCTCACCGTTTAGGTACACAAGTGTCCTTCTCGATGGGCACAGTGATTGGAAACTGGTCTGAATTTGAGAGAATGAGTGGTAAATCGATCGGAAAATCATCACTTAGGGAAATCAGTTATCAATTTTAATTAGATATTATATTAATTACATTCCAATTATAAATCCAATTTTCAATAAGGGTTCTTACCAATTAATTTAATAGGGGCAATTGAAAATGTTAAATTTTATTATGAATTTTTTTTTGGCTAAAAACCATGAAGAGTATTTGTATAGAATTGTTATTGCTATTAAATGTTCGTCAATAAGTGAAAGTGGTGGCAAAGCGTTCTAACTTTGGGAAATGCTCCGACTCGTAAGATGCTACGCCTTAAAAAGTAGTTTTGCGTCATTTACTTGCAACATGTAGGGGAAAGTACTCCTTTCGAACGTTCATACCTTCGAATAATGTGAATTTATTTTATTTTTCCTAAAAGATTTACACATGACTATAACATAATAATCAATTAATTGATAATAAGCTGACCAATATATTTAATAGAAATGTTTAAGTTTCTTAGAAAAACTTAAAGAAAATTGACATTATTCGAAGGTATGAACGTTCGAAGAGAGAGTTCTTTCCCCTATTAACAAAATCTGTTATAAATCTAGTCTAGTTCATAAAGAATGCTCATCATACTCACAAATTTAAGAATTTCACAAAGTTTTTTTTTCTACTGTACATTTTTTTCTCGAATTGACTGGTTCACGATTTTTTTGAACAGATTTATAATCACTCAAAAAATTATTGACAAGAATTCAGGAGTAGGGGAAAGTACTCTCCCTTCGAATGTTCATGCCTTCTATTATTGGGAATTTTCTTTTGTTTTTCCTAAGGCTGTCTACACACTATGAGCATTTTTTAAAAAAATTCTTTAAAAAATAACCCTAAAAAGGTTTTTAAAAAGAATCGGCTCTACACTAGTGAAAATTTTTGTAAAAAAATGGATTTTTTACAGAAATTTGCCTAGTATGTAAGCAATTTTGTAAAAAAAACCGACCCATTTTTATTTTTTAAAAATTTTTTTAAAGAATTTTTTAAAAAAATGCTCATATGTGTAGACAGCTTAAGAGACATTGACATTTCTATTAAATATTAGTTAGTTTATCATCAATTATTAATAATTATGTGATTATTATGTGTCTCTTAGAGAAGATAAAAGAAATTCACATTATTCGAAAGCATAAATGTTCGAGGGGGGAGTACTTTCCCCTAATCTAATCGGATCTTTCCGTTCAAAGCTGTATTTTGTTTTACCAATACACAAAAAAAAATGTTTTTCCAATATACAGTGGCGACAAGATAAATAGCACACCTTCAGGGATTTTCCTATTTTAATGTTTTATGATACAATATCAATATTTATACCTGATCATCCTATATTTTTTTAGAAAATACAATGCCTATTATAAATAAAAATAATAATTATTTAATATTTGTATCTGTTAGAACCATCTGTTTTTGTCATTTTATGAATAGGTATAATTCGTGTGGACAATTTAAATAGCACACTTTCATTTTCTCTCAAAATATTACCTGAAATTCACTTTTAATTTTAAATTAATAATATTTATTTATTTTTGATCATTTATAGGCATTAATACCACAAGTTTTCGTAAAATAAAATTATGAGAACTAAAAAATCATGTAAGTAAAGCCTTTGGCGCAGATTTATTAGCTTTACGTAAAAGAGTTTAGGATAACTAATAATTTTTTTTGTAAATTATTGTTCAAGGAAGATAACCATCAATTCAATAATTTTTTATTATCAAACTTACAAATCACGCAAAAAACATGAAAATTTGGAGAAAGAATTACGATTTCTAGAGAAGATTCTGCCATTCTTCTTATAGTAAACTTGCATTTATTTGCCGCCGTTCCAAAAATAAAGAAACAAATTGAACAAAATTTGAAAAAGTAACTGATGTGAGCATTACTGAAAGCCAATTATCTAAAAATACTCGGTTTAGAACTGTTGCCAAACGTACAGAGTTAGTATTCAAGCGAAATCGTACCTGTTGTTTGATTTTTGTTAAAGAGCATATGCAGAGGACCTGTAATTCTGGAATAATATTCTTTGAACAGATGTATTCCTGTTTAATATCACAGGATATGGCATAATAAAATATTAGATGTCCAAAAAGTCAAGAATTTTGTCCTTGATACATAACTAAGAACATAAAACTTAGCGGTGGTAATTTTATAATATGGGGTTACTTTTTGCGAAGTGGCTTATGGCCTGTATATTGAAGATAATTAAATTAAACCGATGGATTATTCTTTATTAATTCCGCGACCGAGCCACCAACTCGTTTATTCTAGAACTCGCGGGAGACTTGTCTTTACCCATTGGATGGCTAACCCCTGCGCAACCCAAACGCACTCGGTAACGATTCACGATAGACTGACAGGAATAGACATGCGCATAGCCCTCCTCAAGGCGTTACACCTTAAGTAACGACTTCTATCCCAACGAGCATAGATACGAGGGTGACTATAATACTACTCTATAGGGGACTATATTCAAATTCAAATAGAGCCGTTGAGCGCTGTTCTACAATATGGAATGTCAGCCAATATAAACCAATTTGTTTACAAGGATATCTTTGGACAAGACATGTACTTCAAAGTCAAAAAGGAATTGCTTTTGGTTTTTAAGTTTTAATCAAGCTAATGATCCCAAACACATTGCCAAGAGTTTTTAAAAGTGGTTCAATAAAAACAAAATTGACTTTCTGGAATGGCCGGGACGGACTAAGGACCTCAATCCTGTTGAATTTAAAGGACAAGATTGACTAATTTGGAATAGTTTTAAGTAGATATCCATACTACATGAAATACAATCACATTAGAATAGTGTCAAATCCTGATTTCTTTAATGATCTTTCGTTGTCAAGCGTTCATTCTTTGCAAAAGTTACTTAACTAAGTACTAATTAATCCAAATTTAATTTTCAAATAGAATTCGTAAGTTGTTAATTGCAGTAGAAGCCGAAAACTACCACTTCTTATAGGGTGTGCTGTTTATATTGTCCCCTTAATATGTGCCATTTCAAGAATTTTTTGATCGTACTAAATTTCTTGATAGAACTTTCAGGTTTTTTCTTCATATTCAAAATGTATTTATATGCAAGTTCATTTATTATTATTACTTACATCATTTAATAGCATAATTTTTGGAAAAACAAACCATATATTACAGTGTTCGAAACTGTGCTATTTATATTGTCGCCACTGTACAAAAAAATGTACACAAATTTTATAGAGCGTTTTTTTTAAACAACTTTTATAGCTTTTTACTGACATTGAAATGTTTCATATTGATATTAAAACTACCAATTTAAGCACATTTCTTTTCTTAACCGAAATAATTCAACATATTATGAAATATTTTATCTAAGAAAATATTTTAGTTAAATCGTGTTCCTTGATTGGCTGAATCTTCAAAGTTTAAAGCTTTATTTAATCAGGGAACGGTGTGAAATTAAAACATTTTATAGGATTAACTTTAAATTATTCAATCACTTCAAGATATAATGGTTAATTACGGTAAGTTTGATTTTTTCAAAATATTTCTAACGTTATTATAATTTTTCATCTCCAATCTGTGACCTGAATTGCAATCAACTCTCCCATGAAAGATAGAAAACTCACTCGTGTGATTTTTCCTTTTGTCCGGATCGACCTGCTCGGCATCATCTCAACGTTGCGCCTCACGTTCTGAATCCCGTAGGGCAAGTTGGATTGCAGCTCTGGATCCATGTCATACTCAGGGTCCTCTGCATACTCATCCTCGTCATTTTGGTGGAAGAAAGTACTCATGACGGGCTCCTCAACACCATAAATACCATCACCATCTCTGGAATAGTAAGTGTTGAGCAACAGTGAGAATAATACCCTCGAGCGCAATTACATATATATACTATACATAAGAAAAATCCTCCTACAACTCTCAATGCATTTTAAAGTCAATCCCAATATCTCAAACCACCTGAATTTCATCAAGGATCTTCCTGGTGAGAAGAATTAATCCCACGTGATATTCTTCTCAGCTCTTTAGAGATTTATGCTTAATTTTACACAAACCCTGTGATTTTCTGAAGCATGGTCCTCCTAACGGAAAAGCTATTGAGAATTAGATTTGCACGTTTCAAGCTCTTCTTTGGAATACTATTGCTCAATCTCCAAAAAACAGAGTAGTGTATACATCTTTCGATTTTCAGTTATTCAAAAATCTGAATATTACAGTTTTGAAGTTCTGTTCGTCAATTCGATATTATATTTAAAGGCTGAACAGTTTTAAATAGCTACTCATGGTCTTCGGAGGACCTCTCCCTTAAGTTGATCTGGGTATCATTATGCTCTTAATTCCTGCCCTCCGCTCTCAGCCCGTTTTTACTATGCCGAAACTAGTTTTTTTTCGTGTAAAATCGAATAATGCCATTTTATAATTCATAAATATGTTTTAGATTACTGATGATGAAGTCGTTCCTCATGTGTATCAATAGCACTGATTCCTTCTTTCTACAGGTACAGGTAGAAAAAATACATCACAGAAAATAATATTTCGTAAAAGTTTGTGAAATCCTACTGGAGACTTACTTACGAAATATTCGTAACTCGTATTGTAACATACGAAAAAGTTAGTAAAAGTTGTTCAATTTAGCAAATAAATTAATTCTGCTTGGAAGTGCACATGACAATTGATTGAGATCAGTGGCAAAAAAACAATGAGAGCCAGTGCTCCCACAGCTCAATTGGTATAGTATTCGCCTAGATAGCGAAAGCCCCCTGTTCAAGCCTGAGTGTAGGCAGGAATTTTTTCCTGTCTCTATTTGGGTTAAATTTGTGGGCTGGGTATCACTTGGTCTGATTGTCGCCTGATTGTGCATAAACATAAAATTTCTTGGGATTACGTACCAAGCGAACAGAAGTCTGTTCAACACTCTTAAAAAATTTTCTTCGTAACATGATCACTTGACGAACATTTTTTTCTTTTACAAACATTTTGTTCGTACATTTTTGTTTGGCAAACATTTACAAACAAATGACAAAATATTAGAAACAATTTTCCGCGTGCTTTTTTTTTACATTTATGAACAAATGATCAAAAAGTGTTCGCTAAGCGATTATGTTACGAACTTTGTAAGAAGGTACAAACTTTTACAAACTAGTTTGAGGGTTTATTTACGAGTATTTCGTATATTCTCAAAAAGAATTCACAAACATTTACTAACAATTTTATGAAATATTTTATTTGTGTGCAGAAAATTATTTATTTATCGATTCAAGCAAGTGTATTCAATCGGTAATTCTCCGGTAATTTTGATCTGTTTTCAAATGTCTTGTTTCTCAGCTGTTTTATGTTGGATATATGGTGATTCGTCACTTGGTTCCAATCGGTTATATAATTTTATTTTATTAAAAAAATATTCAAATTCAACAAAGCATTTAAACTTGAAGCATTATAAATTATTTACAAATTTTGCATAATATTACATTCTTTACGAACCGGTTAAATTCGTAAATACTATTATTAATCCCGTAATACTTAGATAAATTCCTCTATTACCTTAATAAAATTAATGTGAAATTAATTTTAGGGACAAGCATTGAACAAAGTTAGAATGCTTTTCCCCTCCTTTCTCTAAGAGCTCTGCAAAAGTGACGAATTTTCTGATTTTATAAGCTTTCTGAAGCAATGAAAAGAAATTTTAGTTTATCTATCACTGCACAGTTCTGTTTGAAAAATCACACTTCTCAGAAAATGTAATTTAAAATTTGAATAAATTGAATAAATTTGCCGTATTCCTTCAAGTATTCCGTCTTACCAAAGAGATAATTGACTGTTAAAGAATCGTCGTCGGTTATGTTATTACGGAGTTCATCAGAGTTTTCTAGACATAGGTACTGTGAAGCTTTTCGATACAGTATGAATTATATCTAGAGTATTTTATGATAAAATTTCAGTGACGTCGATAACTGATAAGTTGATGAGATAAAAAATTGCACACACAGTAAAAGACAATTCAGGACACAGCGAAAGAGATTTAGGGGGAGTGAGGCACCATAGAAATAGGGCAACTTTGAAATTAGATTTTTTTTAATCTAATTTTTAAATAGAACTGAGCCTTTTTGTAATTTAGTTTCAAAATTGGTTAGTGTGGACCTAAATTATATCATGATAAGGCTCCAGGTTCATTTAAAAATAGGACAAAAAGCTGCCCCAATTTAAAGGTGTTACACCTTCCCCTATAATTTTTTTTTAATTGACACAAATATTTAAACAAAATTGTTTTTTTTTACCATTTCCTTGAGCTTTACAAAATATAGAAATTTCAGGGGACAAATTTAAATGAGTCGTGCTCCTACATTACAAATTTTTTTAAATACTTGCACAAATAAAAGAAAGTAAATTTTGAAAAAAATATTTTTGATAAGCCGAATTGGTTATCAGAAAATTAATTATTTTTTTCTTATTCTTAAAATAATAAAAAAACCAAATTCTACCTCCGTAAATTCGTATGATCGATAGGCCACTGTTGGCGCCATAATGAGATGCGCGCCAAATGTATCATCCCCACCAGTGCGCATCGGAGTGGTTTCGTTAAGTCATTTTGTCCCGTTTCCCGGGTCTCTTAAAATAAGATTTTTTCACTCTCAAATAAAAAGTCAACCACATTTTGCACCAAATAAAATTTATCTGCTCAACTTTTGTGAATTTTCATTTAAATTAATAAAATAAATAGTCAACAATTAGTCTGATTCATTTGTGAAGTGGTTAGTGATAAGAGGGAAGTTGGAAGTGAGTTGGTAACTCCAAGAAAGGACAATTTTCCCCGTGCAAAGACTCTCCTACGCAGTCAAAATACTGCAAGTTGTTGATCGCTGCAAATTCATACTCCCGGATTTCCCCCAAAGCAGCAAACTCAAGACACAAGGATAACCGCTTGATCCTCCGGCCAGGATAGAGGTCATTTAGGATAATAAATTGGGTCTATTTGTTGTTACAGGTGATTATTTCCTGATACTTCCACCTGCAGGCTGATCACTAATGCAAATTTGTGTCACATTTTCAATTTAAGGTGATTATTTCCTGATACTTCCACCTGCAGGCTGATCACTAATGCAAATTTGTGTCACATTTTCAATTTAAGGTCAGTAAAGGCTCCATTGACCAAACACTTGGTCCTTCGAGCCGGATAGAGGTCATTTAGGATAATAAATTGGGTCTATTTGTTGTTACAGGTGATTATTTCCTGATACTTCCACCTGCAGGCTGATCACTAATGCAAATTTGTGTCACATTTTCAATTTAAGGTGATTATTTCCTGATACTTCCACCTGCAGGCTGATCACTAATGCAAATTTGTGTCACATTTTCAATTTAAGGTCAGTAAAGGCTCCATTGACCAAACACTTGGTCCTTCGTGGGAAAAAAGTACCGCGCTGCTCGTTAAGCTGTACAACATTCCAATATAATGACTGATGAGAAACAGACTCTGGTAGCGTCACGCAGTGGCTACCGCTCAAAGTTCACCAGAATCAAGAACATTATCGCGAAGTATGACAAAGACAAATCACTACTGAAGCTGTCATCTGCGATCTCGGAAATTGAACATAATTTGAGCCTAATGCCAGCTCTTCGAAACAATCTAGAGTCCATCACCGACAAGATCATTTCACTCACTGATGATATGGAAGATCGTAGGTTGGAGCAGGAAAGTTTGGATTTGTATCTGGACGATTTTGATGTTCAAGAGACCAAACTCATTGCACTGAGAGATGAGGCCAAGAAGTCCCCGGTTTCTGAGACGGACTCAATTCGTGGTATGGTGGAGATGCTGAGCAACAAGTTGGATGAACAGCTTGTCCAGCAGGAAGTGGAGCGAAGAGTTGCAGAAGCAAAATACAAAATGGACCGGGAAGCAGAACAGAAGAAATTCGAGGCCACACTCAATCTCTTGGTGTCGGACAATCACTCATTCACAGCTTCGAGTCCGAAATCAAAAGATCCGACTTCGAAATTGAAACTGAAAGAGCTCTCCATACCGGAATTCAGTGGAGAATATTCAGATTGGATGGGTTTTAGAGATCTGTTTCTAGCCATTATTGATAAGAATGACGCTCTTGCTGATGTTCAAAAACTATACTATCTGAAGTCCTCATTAACAGGAGAAGCTAAATCTATCATAGGAAATCTGCCCACAGCTGCGTTAAATTACAGAGTCGCTTGGGACATGCTGGTAGACCGTTACGATGATAAGATGGGCATCGCTGTTAGTCACATAAAATCCTTTATGAACGCTCCTAAAATACACGATCCCTCGGCGGCATCTATAAGACGTGCCCAAGTTACACTGAGCAGTTCTATTCAGGCATTGGACGCTATGGGTATGGGGCAAAGAGATATTTGGTTAATCTACTTAGCCCTAGAAAAGTTGGACGAAGAGACCAGAATGCTCTGGTCTAGAAAGACCTATAAGTCTGTGCCAACATGGACTTTATTTATGGACTTCTTGAATGAGCGATACAAAACAATGGAAATTGCCAACCCCGGAAAGCATTCGTCTGCTAAGACGTATGAGAAAGCTAAACCACCTAAAATATCTTCCAACCTAACGTCGACATCAACATCGGTCCCCGGAAGTATTTTCGACGCCTGCTCAGGCAATCAATGTGCTTCGTGTGGGAAAACAAATCATCGCACAGTAAAATGCTACAAGTTTCGAGGAATGAACGACACCCAACGCCACGAGCTTGTGAAAAATGCGAAACTGTGTGTCAATTGCTTGGATCCGGGTCACTCAGAGGATGAATGTCAATCATCGGTGTGCAGGAACTGCGGAGAGAAACATAGCACATGGCTACACTTTCACTTTCACCCTAAGTTGGGCCACGCTACATCATCGTCCCATCTCACATCGACTGATACCATGCCAGTTATTGATTCAGCACCATCACCAGTAGATAATCCGATTCCCGGCACCTCCACTCGAACGCAGTTGCACTGTAGTACCGGCACCCAGCCACAGAGCGAGACCCCAATACTCCCTAACGTTCTGTTGGCTACGGCTGTGGTTTGCGTGGAAAATGCCAAAGGAGAAAAAATTTTGTGTAGAGCCCTCCTTGATTCAGGATCACAAGCCAACATAATTACCGAGAGAATCTGCCAGCTTCTAAAATTCCCAAAAAAACAGTCTAACTGCAGATTGGAAGGCATCGGTGCTCAGGAAGCACACTCCAAATACCAAGTCTCGGTGAGGTTTGGCCCAAGAGATACCGACAACCTTATCCAAACGGACTGTTTTGTGCAGAGTAAAATCACTGGACTGCATCCATCAGTCCAGCTCTCATCCAAGCTTCCAATCCCAACAGATTTGGTGTTAGCGGATCCTCAATGGAACACCCCTCAAACGATAGACATGCTTATCGGAGGCCGCCACTATTGGGATTTGGTTCTGGACCAAACCATCAGAATGGGTCCTGGTCTGCCTCTACTGAAACATAGTGTTTTCGGATGGATGGTCGTGGGAGAGGTTTCACCAAATCATGCTGGAACGCTGAGAAGCTACCTCACCACGCTTGAAAGTATCGATACCGTGTTGAGGCGGTTCTGGGAAATTGAAGAATACACTGGTGTTAAACAACAACGAGAGCAGGACGACGAGCTTGCGGAAAAGATGTACCAGGAGACTACCACTAGACTCAGCAATGGCCAGTTCATGGTGCACCTGCCATTCAATGACCAGATCACAGAATTAGAATCCAATATTGGAAACGCCAAGAAACAGTTATATCTTCACCAGAAAGCAATCCATACAACACCTGGGCTGTCAGAGAAGTTCGAAGAAGTTTTCAACGAGTACGATGAACTTGGGATCATCGAACGAGTTCCAGATGTTGAAATCCCTTGTAAGGCGTACTATATGCCCTACCGAGGAATATTCAAGGAGGAATCTTCAACCACTAAATTACGCATAGTCTATAACGCCAGCTCCAAAAACAAATCACAAGTAAGCCTCAACGACACCTTGCTCATCGGCCCAGTCATTCAACCACCTCTGGTGGTCAATCTCTGGAGATTTCGCCGATATCCATATGCGGCTACAGGAGATATAACCAAAATGTATCTTCAATTTCTTGTATATCCACCGCATAGAGATTTCCTGCGATTTTTAAGAAGGAATTCCAATACTGGGGAAATTGAGCATTGGCGTTTCAGGACGCTGGTGTTCGGAGTTGCATCTTCCCCTTTTTTGGCTGTTCGCTCGGTCAAGCAGGTCATCATTGAGGACGGTGATAAATACCCGAAAGCCAAAGAGGTCGCCGAGAAGTGTTTTTACGTAGATGACTGCTTGATGTCTGCTCAATCACCTGAGGAACTGAGGACCATTAAAGAACAGTTGATAGAGTTGATGAAATGTGCTGGACTTAAACTATGTAAGTGGACATCCAATGTGCCTGATCTCTCCGAGGAAGTCACTAGTAAGGAAGTCAACGGCAGTTCTCTCAACACTAGTGATGGTGAAATGTCCAAAGCACTTGGCATATGTTGGGATCACAACGAAGATCATCTTAGTTTCAAAATGTCAAGTGAAGTGAGTGTGCATCCTACAAAACGCGAGGTGCTTTCCGTGATTGCGCGAATTTTTGATCCATTGGGGTTGCTTGGACCCATTATCGTAAACGCGAAACTTATCCTACAAGAATTGTGGAAGTTGCAGTGTGATTGGGACAAGAAGCTACCAAACGAGTTGATTAATCAGTGGAATTCATTTTTGGAGTCGCTTAAGGCCATCGCCACCATCAAAGTACCGCGGAGTGTATCAGAGTTCACCCAAGTGGCTAAATGGCAAGTCCACGTGTTCGTGGACGCTAGTGTAACTGCATACGGAGCGGCTGTGTATATAGTCACTGAGGACTATTCGCAAAACCGAAGTGTACATCTTCTAACCGCTAAATCGCGTATAGCGCCTGTGAAGTTCGCTACCATCCCAAAACTTGAACTCAGTGCTGCGGAATTGGGCTCTAAAATTGTGAACGCGGTTTGTGAATCGTATCAATGTGCGGACTATCACTGCTGGTCAGACGCCAAGGCGGTAATTTGTCAAATACGTGCACCAAAGAATCGCGAAGTATTCGTGAGGAATCGCGTTAAAGTCATTCTCGAAAACACTTCCTCAGATACATGGAAATATGTGCGGTCAAACCAAAACCCTGCGGACATTATATCCAGAGGTGCTACGGCCGAACAGCTGCTGAGTGCGAAAGAGTGGTGGAACGGTCCAAAATGGCTTCTGGCTCCCTCCGAGGATTGGCCGAATGAGGAACCAGAGATTGAGAAACAACTGGCTATCCTTGCACTCACTGTCAATTGGACTACGCCACGTGAGTACTTGTTTCATAAGTCTAATTCTTTTTCTTATATCAGAAGAGTCCTGGCTTGGGTCTTGCGATTTGTTCACAATTTTGCGATAAAATATGGACGTCGCTCCGATCATCCTGGTACACGACGTGATGGACCTTTGCAGGCCGAAGAAATCTCACAGGCGGAAATTCGTCTTGCCAAGCTCGAGCAGCATGAGCTACTCCCAGGAGATATCCATATCTTGAAGGGCAATACGAAGAAGAAGACAGTCACTAAGCACTTGCGCCCTTTAGGAGTTTTTCTCGACGCGGACGGAGTCATGAGAGCAGGTGGACGGCTTGCAAATGCGGACATTCAAGAAGTAACCAAGAAACCAATAATCCTGCCTGGTGGACAATTGTCCAAAATCCTTTTATATTACACTCATCACAGTTTAGGACACGCTGGGCCAACCCTCATGCTCTCTACCATTAGAGAAAAGTATTGGCCACTTTTCGGAAAACGTTCTCTCCAAAGAGTCTACCACAGCTGTGTCATTTGCACAATGAAAAGACTACGACCTTGTCAGCAAGAAATGGGACAACTACCTACAGAAAGAGTAAATTTCACCAGACCTTTCGAGTCCACGGGTGTCGACTTCGCCGGCCCTATCACCATAAAGGTTAACCGACTGAGGAAGGCATTGATGATGAAAGCATACATAGCCGTGTATGTTTGCATGGCCACTAAGGCGGTGCACTTGGAGGTGGTCAGTGACCTCAGCACGGAGTCTTTTTTGGCCAGTTTGAGGAGATTCACCGCTAGACGGGGTACGCCCACCAAAATGTTTTCCGACAACGCAACAAATTTTGTGGGCGCCGCCAACCAAATCAATCACCTTCAGAATCCTATCAACGTTACCAAGGTTATCGATGCCACTTCCGGACAGGGTATCCAGTGGAAATTCATCCCACCAAGATCTCCGCATTGGGGTGGACTCTGGGAAGCCGCCGTGAAGGCTTTTAAGTATCACTTTGTCCGAGTTATTGGGCCAACAATACTAACAATTGAAGAACTGATGACTGTGGTTTGCCAAATTGAGGGAGTACTTAATAGTCGCCCTTTAACAGTACTTCCATCCACTCCAGATGAACCTAAAGTCCTGACCCCAGCACAATTTTTGTTATCGGCTCCAACTACTAATTTCATTGACTGGAATTACCTTGAAGGAAACAGGCTTGACAGGTGGCAAACTACTCAGAAGATCTTCCAGGACCTTGCTAAGCGATGGAAGAAAGAATATCTGTTGACCCTACATCGACGGGCAAAGTGGACTGAGGGTACCATCAACCTGAAGGCTGGAGATGTGGTGGCATTATTGGAAGACACTTCAGACAAAACTTCATGGCCCATCGGAGTGATACACAGCGTACACCCTGGTAAGGATGGCAAGGTTCGTATGGTGTCAGTCAAAACATCAAAAGGGATATACCACAGGACCATCCAGAACCTTATGAAACTACCCATTAATGTCCCAGAAGAAGATCAACCACTTGTTGCCAATTAGTGAATTTACCCTGCTTTTCCCCCGGGAGTGTGTTGGCGCCATAATGAGATGCGCGCCAAATGTATCATCCCCACCAGTGCGCATCGGAGTGGTTTCGTTAAGTCATTTTGTCCCGTTTCCCGGGTCTCTTAAAATAAGATTTTTTCACTCTCAAATAAAAAGTCAACCACATTTTGCACCAAATAAAATTTATCTGCTCAACTTTTGTGAATTTTCATTTAAATTAATAAAATAAATAGTCAACAATTAGTCTGATTCATTTGTGAAGTGGTTAGTGATAAGAGGGAAGTTGGAAGTGAGTTGGTAACTCCAAGAAAGGACAATTTTCCCCGTGCAAAGACTCTCCTACGCAGTCAAAATACTGCAAGTTGTTGATCGCTGCAAATTCATACTCCCGGATTTCCCCCAAAGCAGCAAACTCAAGACACAAGGATAACCGCTTGATCCTCCGGCCAGGATAGAGGTCATTTAGGATAATAAATTGGGTCTATTTGTTGTTACAGGTGATTATTTCCTGATACTTCCACCTGCAGGCTGATCACTAATGCAAATTTGTGTCACATTTTCAATTTAAGGTGATTATTTCCTGATACTTCCACCTGCAGGCTGATCACTAATGCAAATTTGTGTCACATTTTCAATTTAAGGTCAGTAAAGGCTCCATTGACCAAACAGCCACTATTATACAAATTAACTAATTTTGGATAGAATCTAATGCCCCGGCTTACGACTTAAGCCTAGAGACTTTTTAACATAATTAATCAAAATAAAAAAGATTCACTAAATTCCCATAAGTTTCTTACTAAAAATATGTTTTTCGGCTTAAGCCGAGAAACGGATTTAATAGAAATTGTATCAAAAAAAAAGAATGTCAAGGAACTAACCCTTTACCCTTAACTAATTAATTACTAATTAACCCTTTACCTTTTTAACCCTTTAACGACGAGAAAGTTTTCGCTGACCGAAATAAATAATCAGCAATAAAAATGAAATCGATAAACAAAACTTGTGAAACGTCTTACATCTGACCTTAGAATATCCAACAGAATCTGATGGGGACAAAAATAGCTAAAAAAATTTAAGAAATTTTTCTGACGATACCAATGACAGATTTATTTTCACTCTAATGAAAAATATTATGTTTGAGTATTGTAATTTCGTGTTTCAAAATGGTTTTACTTAAAAAAAATTGGAAGTATAAAAAATAATTAAAATCAATTTTCAATATGAGAATTTAACAATTCGAATTTTAAAAAAATTTTTGTGCATAAAAATTTACTATTATATATAGCAAATAGCTGGAGACTTGCAAAAAAATATCCTAGATTTCTTCAACCATCTACTTTACAATTACGAACAAACATAAGAAAAAAATAACTTTAGGTAGTCAGGAAAAATTATTTTCTTTATGGGACACCGGTGTTCCAATCGTCCTTAAAGGGTTAAAAGAGTCGAATTAGCGAGAGTCTACTATAGGGGAAAGCGCGCTACCTTCGGACGATTTATGCTTCGCACAAATAATTTTTTTCAATGTGTTATAAATGAATTTGTTGCACTATAATATTATATTTTCATAGCTTTTCTAATGCCTTAAATTTTCAGAAAAAAAGCTATGAGTTAAAATCCTTAAGAAACATAGAGAAAAAATGAATTGTCCGAAGCTTGAGTCCTCCGAAGATAGCGCACTTTCCCCTAATAATATTTAGGATCTTTGGGGTTTACAGAGAAGTAGATCCAAAAAAAGCTGTTTGTATTTGGATTAATTTATTCTTTACCCAATATAAATAGGTATCTGTTTTTAATTTTTAAAAATCCAATTTTTATGAGGTCTTTTAAATAAATATTTTGAAGTTGATAAATATTCTTCTAAAGTGCCGTATCAAATCAGAACAGGATTATATTTTTGCAAATGTTTCAATGGTTATATCACTAAGATTGATTCTATTTAGTCAACTTTGCGCCTGAATACCTCCATCAAATAGATGTTCTATTGAAAAACTTTTGCTTTATTCCCTTTTAAACACATGGGACTTGAATTTTCTCGAGAGTTTCCAATGAAGTGAATACAGTCTAAGTGAATAAAATCACCTCAAAGTGTTGGTGGCTGAAATAGCTTGAGGCTGGATGGAGGAATTGAAAGGAATAGTCGTGTCGTAAAAATTTATTTTTCCCACAGGATTTCCTACTTTTTTTCACCACCACAGACTTTACATTTTGCCTCCATCCCTTTGTGCCTAATATCGGAGATAGAATCCAATTCTTGTCTCAATGTTTTATTCGCTGGTTTCTTTGCCATTGTCTGCTAAAAAAAATCTGGGATGGTTTTATTGTCCGTGAAAGAGATATGGTTGAGAGATAAATTGCCTTGAGATGAAATGCAATGTGATTGTATCTTCAACGACCAATTCCCACTTTGGTGCCTTGTACTTTAATGAACTTTGGTCCACTGATTTTTTTTGATCATTGCTTTCTCGTGCTCAAAATGGGACTACTGAGGGTAAATTTTGAGGGAAATTGAGGGAAAAAAATCAGGGGTTTAAATTTAGAAAATAAAATGTTCTTTAGTAATTGGCTACGTTTACATGCGCATCTTAGATTAATATTAAACTAATTCTGAAGTCTAGATTGAAAGCTTTGATGGAAGTTTAGTGATTAACTCTGAGTGAGAATCAAAGAAATATCTACATTTTTACTAATCCTATGTAAATTTTGTTTTATTCAAATTTACAGGGGAACCTGCTCTCTGTTCAAAAGTTCTCCTTAAACTAAATAATTAATTTTGAGACGGACGTGAAGGATATTATGGGCCGCATGATGCGATGCAAGTCTCCTCTTTTGCTTTTGTAGGGCATTCTAAATAATACCACTCTACGCAAATAATACGTAATGGTGATTCGAGTTCAAGTATCTAGGGGTGTTATTTTACGAGTAATGGTAGGATGGACATGGACATAGAACTCGTTGCGGATTGGCCAGGCTTCTGCAGTAATGAGGAAGTTTGATAGAATGATGAGGAAGGTTGTTTTCAAACCTGTGTTTATTTCTTTCTCACCTATGTTCATGAAATTTAGGCAATAACTTAACGTATAAGATCACGACCTAGATGAGGTATTAAAGTTGTTAAGGGAATCACTCCTAAAGATCGAGTAGAAAATGTAGCCACTCGGGAGGAACTAATAATGATTGAAGAATCGCTTCTTCGTATTGAGACGTCCGCTATGGCATAATCAGGTTCAGAGCATGAGTAAAGATAGATTCCCCTGAAAACCTGCAAGCTATTATAAAGTGAGGACGAGAGCGATATGGGGGCAAGCCTAGGGCAAGACGATTGAAACGAATCCAGGATTTTGAACATCTTTCTAAAGGGACAGAAGATTGTCAGGCGTAGGTTTCTGACCTAAGTATCCTAAACCCGAGAACCCGATTGAACAAGTTGAAACTGAATGTATGAACTAACCTAAAATATAGGAACTGAGTACATTAATAGGATTAATAGTCCTGTGCCTTGAAATAACTTTCATAGGGTCTAGCACTTAGACTTTTATCATTACTTTACATTTCTTCGAAAACTTTCTTATTCCGTTCATACCCTTGTAGAAGTGAATATGACATACTTCTTAATAATAATCATAAAAATTCTTTTTTTTTTTAATTACCAATAAGTTTGCAATTATGCCTGCCTGAACGAGGCAAACGGAGACACAGAGACCTAAAGGCTAAAATCCTGAAAGGGCCAATTTCCGAAAGCCAAAAACTTGAAGCACCTGACCGCCAAAATCCCGAAAGGGACAAAATCTCAACAGGGCCAAACACCCCGAAAGGCTAAAATCCCGAAAGGGCCTAATTCCGAAATGATCAAAATATCAAAAGCGACAAACTCCCGGAAAGACTAAAATCCTGAAAGGGCCAATTTTCGAAAACCAAAAACCTGAAGCATCTGAATGTCAAAATCTCGAAGGGAACAAAATCTCAATAGGGCCAAACTAAAGGCTAAAATCCCGAAAGGACCTAATTCCGAAATAACCAAAATATCGAAAGCGACAAACTCCCGGAAAGCCTAAAATCCTGAAAGGGCCAATTTTCGAAAGCCAAAAACCTGGAGCACCTGAACGCCAAAATCCCGAAAGGGCCAAAATCTCGACAGGGCCAAACTCCCCGAGAGACTAAATCCCGAAACTCATTGAGTAATAGATCATACTCTAAAAAATGTAATTGTGTCTGGTTCAAATCATCTTCAGGCCACTAAAAATTGTTTGACCTTAAAGTGTTTTATTCGCAACCAACCAGCAACATTGTCCTTAATGCAATGAGGCTTAAACTTGCAAAGACCATCCCTGTGTATAAGGAAAGTTTTCAAATTCGGATTGTGAGAAGGTCTAGTTCCTCTATGACACATTTAGCAGCATTCTTTAATAACATTCCACTTTTACGATTACGTGCATAAATTCAGTTTAAACAAGTCTTAACCACCAGCATGCAAACATAGCTTAATATAAGGAAAGTCTGAATATTTATGCCTCAAAGGTTAAATTGTTGTACCAAAAAGCTTCCCTTTGAGTTCATCTACCGGAAAGTGACAAAAAAAGATTCAAGAAAAAAACTTTATGGGCTGTCTTCTGGTTTGAACATCACCTAAATTTATAGAGCACGTCCTTTGCAAATACAAAAAAAAAACACAAATGTAGCTTTAGTCTGAATAAGAGTAGTCGAGGAGAAAAAAACCTAAACTTTCTTTCACAGAGAATAAAAAATTGCACAAACTCAACAAATTTTGTGGCTTTTTTCTCCAACACAAAAAAATTCTATATAGTTTAAATTCTTTCCCACGAAGTTGAAAGAGAATTTAAGGTTCTTTTTTTGTGATTTTCTCCAGAATGGACAAAGTTCCGGGATATTGAGGTGAAGTGGCACGAAAAAAATCATTAGAATACTGCTGGAGCTTTTCTTTCCATATCCGTATGTTTATATAATATTTGAAATGGAGCTTTCCGCAGTTTAGTTCAATTAGGAACACACGAAACTTTAATTATTGTTCTGATTGGAGCTAATTATGTATGCGTCACAATTGGGAAAGTTCCTCTTCAGGTTCATGCAAAGAAAAATTCTGCAATTTCCATTTATAATTTCTTGAATATTAATGCCAAGTTAGATTTCTGGAGGAGACAATTTTTACTCTTTGGTGAAATTCAATTAAATTTCTGACGAAAGTAATTCATTTAAGGTGAAAAGGAAAAACATTTTGGGAGGAAAAAAGCTGAGAATTTGATAAACATCTCACTCCATCAATAACATTTAATGTTGTTGCAAAATACAGTATTATGTATAAAAAGCAGAACGTTATTCAGTTACTTTATGAATAAACAATATAAGGTTTTATCTATGTAACTAAAAGCTAAAGGTCTTTATTGACAATAAACGAATAAGTTAGATATGGCGTGTTTGAATAAATATATGCTTTTGACTGGACTTGAAGCTTTTTCTTTGATTTTCAAAGTGCTATTTCATTATACGTTAAAGCTTTATGAAGTTTCAGGTTAATTGTCAGTAATACGTTGTTGGGATATGTTATTTTGAGTTTGTAATTATATACAAACTTTTTAACTTCGGAATGAATGAACTAGGCCTTCCCACAAGGGGATTTCTAGACATGCATTATTATTTTTTTCTTGTACGGGTTGGGGTTGTCAGTCCCATGCCCGTGGAATCAAGTGCACTGAAGCTCACTGGATGCAATCCGAAACCTTTAACGCCAGAAAAATTCCTGGTGATCTAAAGGGGATTCGAACCCCTTTAGGTTCAAACACACAATTTGACCAGAGCTTTCGACACTTATCGTGTCTTCCTCAGTGGTTATTAGTTGGTCTTTTCTTTAGGATTTTTGTCACTAATTCCTCTACTTTCTTATGAATCAGTTTTGAATTTGGTTAGGAGCTAATTTTCTTCTCTCTTTTTTACACAGCGAACGGACTGGTACCACGCGAACGAACTGTATAGTACCGGTCCGTTCGCTGTGTAAAAAAGAAAGAAGAAAATTAGCTCCTAACCAAATTCAAAACTGATGCATAAGAAAGTAGAGAAATTAGTGACAAAAATCCTAAAGAAAAGACCAACCAATAACCACTGAGGAAGACACGATAAGTGTCGAAAGCTCTGGTAAAATTGTGTGTTTGATTTATAGGATTTGATCAACAAATTCCGACGCCCACCGGAAGGACAGATTGTCCTGAAAAACCTAGCACAAAATACTTAAGTCGATCGATAACCCCTGACCCGAGCTATAAGGGGTCAAAGTTCAAAAATTGAGCGGCCCCTATCTCCGGTTCTAATTAACATTTTGACCTAAATTTTGGCTTTCTGGTTTCGTCTCGATGAGCACTTTCAGATGGAAGTTCAAAAAGTCACTACAGGTGGCGCTGCGATAGCGTCAAAATTCAAACTCATTTTTCTCAAAAATTCCATTTTGCAGGTTAATTAAATTTTAGAGTGTTGTAGTCTAGGTTATGAAGTTTCCACAAAGTGGCGTGTGTTCGCTGTGGTTATAATAGAACCGGAGATATGAGAGCTCAAAGTTCACGAAATTCAAGAAATCATATCTTCAGTACTACTTGACCGATTTTGATTGGATCAAATGAAAGATCTATCAAAATACAACTTTTTGAAACATTTGAACTTTGTGGGACCAACACCAGGGGCGCCACAGTAGAAAAAACAATTTCAATATCACATAACCTCAATTATGTCGACTTTCGCTGAGCCGATTTTGATGATTACTTCGACATAATTGTAGAGGACATTTGTGTCTATATTTCGTCTATATATCATTTTCCGCTCAGACTACGCTATCTGTCCGATTTTGCCGTTTAAGTGTAAAAAAAATGACTTTTCCCATAATAACTCTTTGAAACCACTCATATGCCAATTTGACTACTTCCACTCGACCAAGACACTTAAAATAGGGTTTCAAATAGAAAGTCTCACAAAATACAACAATTCTTTGATAGGGGAAACTGGGGCACCACCAAACACGGGGTACCACCAAACACTGAGATTTTTTAATCGGATATTGGATATTAGAGGATAAGACCGATAGGAATTTATAGGCACTATAGGGATGCTTGTCCACTGAAGGAATGGTCGAGATAGTCCAAGTAGTTTAGAAATAAAAATTACTGTTTGGTGGTGCCCCAGTTTCCCCTATAGTTGAAATTCATCAAATGAACACTTGGGGCGCTCTGGGCGAAAAAACGAGTTCAGAAACAAACAACCTCGATTATCTCGGCTTCTGAGTAGTCGATGAGATCAAGTTCTATGGCAAAATTATAGAGAACATTCTGGTCTACATTTCGGCCATATAGGGTAAGTGTGCCAAATTTCAGCATAGTAGCATGTAAGCGCCAAATTCTCAAGTTTGAAATGTAATATCTTTAATAGAAATTGATTTTTTTTCATTCCTTATACTTAAGGAGTGTTGCTTAGAATCTTGTAGACAGTTTATCGTCTTTATTTACTTTAAAATAATTCTTAATACATTTTAAAATGAATAAAAATGTAAACATAGCGTTGGTGTCCTATTTCGGCCACCTTCATTCTGATAGTTCCTTGCCCTTTGGAAATTCTTCCAATATCTTTTTCACGTCATCTCGTTTGTCAAAGCTACATTTTTAGTTATTCTTTTGCATTGTATAATCTCTAGAGTATGTAAAAACCAAAAATTCATGAAAATTCGAGGAGCAAAAAGGTGGCCGGAATTGCAAGCTGGCCGTAATTTGGCACACTTACCCTATCACTTTTCTGAAACTCTATTTACATCTTTAATATTTTGGTTTAAATGCAAAATTTGTAAAATTTCACGAATTTGATTTAATATAACTGAATGGCGTCCCCCAACTTCAGCTCTAAATCGAATTTGCACGCATTCCGAGTTAGCTCGCATTAAGAATCTCACCTACATAAGCCGGTTAGGATTATCTGTCCCTTTATTTTTTGTGTATAAGTTTCTTTGACTGATTTTTTATCGCTTGTTTTTACGAAATATATATTTTCAAGGGTGAGGCTAAGTTTATGGGGGGCCTAATACTTGTAATGTCCGTCTACCAAAATAACGGGCAACTTTATCATAGAACCTCATAATATTCATACAACTAAAATTAATTAAGATAGTGTTTTTTGACTGATTACGAAATGATATGCTTGTCTAAAAAATTTTATCTATAGTGTTTGATGTATTACAACAAACTTTTTCTACATTTTCTTAACGAACACGTGTGACTTTATTTGAATAAAGTACTGTGTATGTGGCGGAAGAGGGTGAAAAATAGCAAAATATTTTTCACCTTTTTTATTATTTCCCTTTCGATACATCCTCTCATTTTGTTCCTTATGCGATTTGCAAAATATCAACTCAGTATATTATATACTTGCGCGCGCGATTTTTTTTTTATTATCATACGACACTCAATCACTGAAAAAGAGGGCAAATATGTTGGAAGGAAATTATAGTACTCCATCAATAAACACTTTTTTTATCATCTCCATCAAAATTATAGCGTCATGCTCCTCACATAATTCGCGTCCTTCTTCGGAGATGGATCCACGTGTTATGCTGAGAATTTTGCCACAGGGGCCAATCAATTCTGTTACATCTTACTTCCAACCATTTCACATTTTAACGGGAATTTTTCCCACCAACAGCTTCTTCCGCATTTTGAGTGAATTTTTCAGGAAAAAACATTTTAAAGACACACTGCCCTCTCACATTTTTGACTTGAAGAGGTTTTCTTTTTGGAATGAAGCCAATAGAAATTCACGATTGTTGACTACAGCAGAACGCTAACAATTGTCTGGAGATTCATTTTGCAGGAAAATTATTTTCTCATATATTGTAAATAAATTCAAAATAAACAGAATGTTTTTCCTAAGTTTAATTGCAACACAATTCATTTAAGAATATTTTGTTTATTCAGTGCCTTTTTTATTTATTTCCCCTAAAAGTAGATAATTCGATAAAGTGGGATATTTAATAGTAAATTGAAAACATTTGCAAATATTAAACTTCTCTAAAAAGCAATATCATAGGAATCATATAACAGATTACACTTAGCACTATTAAATTTAAATAAGACTAATAAATTAATGGGATATAAAAAATTTAATTTGAACAAAAGTGCAGGAGAAGTAATGAATCGGAGATCAACTTGTAGGGAGATCCTTCAAAAATACTTAAGTCGTTATCTGTAACCGTTTGGTCTCAATATTTGGCCATGAAAGGACGTGCAGATGGACAGTCAGATTAGCCAATTCGGAGGGACAATAGTTGTCTGACGCCTGTTCTCATGTGGTATTGAAAAATGATGAGGATTGCGACCACCAGTCGCGTCAGGAATCAATACAAAGAAAAGTCCATAACACCAGGCGCATATGACAAAAGCCATGCACTAAAAAAATGTTCAAGGAAAATTCTTAAATTTTCATTTTTCATTGGAATAGCATCATTATACGTAGTTTTTTCCTAATTATATTTTGCAAAATATTTGATATTAGTTACTAAAAGCGGCATATAATTTTCAAAAATCCTTTTATTTTGGGGTGATGGTCTAAACTAAACTATAAGCGCAGACACACCCTTTATGGTGCTATTCCTATATGAAAAAATTAAAAAGGGAAAATCTTTCTCCTGAGCATTTCTTTTTAGTTCATGGATGTTCTCAAGTTTTTCAGCATTATCGGCGTTTCTTTGTATTGGTTCGTAGCTCGACTGCTTTTCCCAGTCATTATCTTATTCTAAAACCACCAAACAGTCGTGACAGGAACCAACACAAAGTAAAGTCGATTGTGTAGAAACACATGCACTGAGAAAAAAAAGAGGGTGCGATTAACTTTTTTTCCTCATAACTTTAACACTTTTTAGGTGTAAAAATATATCAACATTTTTTAATGTTAATTTTACACCTTTTGTGGGTAAAATTAACATGAGAAAAGGGTAACTTTAACCCCCAATATACCTAAAAAGGGTAATATTTACACCGATTTCGGATCAATACTGCAGGGTAAAATTAACATTTCCGGAATGTTATTTTAACATTTTCGGATTTCTCTCAGTGTGAGAACAGTAAAGTGCTAAAAAAAATTTCATTTTTAATTGGAATAGCACGATTATCAAATAAATATTTATGTGGCAAGATTTATGTTAATATGTTATAACTTTTGGCAGATTAATTAGAGATAGTTTTTAGATCTGAATATTCAAATAATTCAGTCAACCTTAGATAATTTGAAAAGTTTAGTTTGTTTTGTTGCTTGGAGGATTTTCTATATGGAAAAGTTTCATTGAATAACTGATTTACAATTCAAATAGAAATTGCAATCATCTCTAAATTACTATTTGGTTTCGAAAACAACTTAACGGAAACAAAATGTTAGAGAAACTTTATGTATCAGTCTCTTCTTCATTTGAAAGTTTTTCATACAAAGTTTAATTTATTGATCTACCAAAATTTGAGTGTATTTTATTCTAAAAAAAAACAGCATATAACGATGTTAAAATTTCATTCATAAAAGAATTTCTCTATTTACTTTTAATTTGAAATTTAATTGGGTTATAGGACAAATAAAAATAGTAAGATTATTTCTTCTAAGTTTTAATTAAATAGTGATAAAGTTTTGCAATCTCTATTTCCACAACTACACATTGATTGCACAATTGAAAACGTTCTAACTTCGATTGAAATGGATGAAAAAGAGAAAAAAGGTGAAATTTATGTGAAAAGAGCTTGAAGAAATTTCATGGGTGACACAATGAAATACGGAAAATAAAAATCTACACCAAAAGTGTGTCGGCTCACCAAATTCATCATCAATATTGGGGTTAAAACGAAAAAAAGGGCAAAAGAGCTACTGTGGAAGTTTGTTTTATGTCGATGGGAGAAATAATAAAAATTTACAGTTTTTCGTCTCTTGAAAAGAAAACCAAAAATTCCATGAAACCCAATAGGTGGGAAATTTATGGGGGTTTCCTCTTTTTGGAGGGAGTAAAGTATTTCTACTGCTTTATCCACAATTCCTGCTTTTTTTGTCCCAGAAAACAGAAGTCACACAAACATACAAATTGTATGCGAAAGAAGAAGTATTTCTATCTAAAATTTACTACTTTTGTGACAATTTTTCTATTTTTTTTGGTGTTTTTGGAATAAAAAACAATAAAAAGAACCTAGGGGAAAGGCTCATAATTTTGGACAGTTTCTAAATTTGGACACTTTTAGGGTAAAATTGGACACTAAAAATAAATTGATTAAAATTATGGATTTCTATTCCAATATTTGATGAATAATGCATTCTATCTAAATCTTTGTTCTTTTAAGAAAATGTTAACACTAAATACGTTAAATTTTGAATATGATTTGAGTTAAAATTGCCTTGTTGAAATTTCAGAATGAGCAGTTGCTTACGAGAAATATGACAGAACTTCGTGTTTACTTCAGTCTTATTTAGCTGCGGTGAAGTACTAACAATTTTTCCTCGTTTTTTTTAATGATATTATTGAATATTCATTGAATATTGTGATGAGTCACATTAATTACGTTTTTCGTGGGAAAAATGGGACATTTTCTAAGACAGGTGTTTTTTCGTGTTTCTAAGATAGGTGTTTTGGACAGGTGTTTTTCTCTCGAAATATCGTGAAGTTTTAGCTTTTGTGATGACTAGGTTGTACAAATGCCTGGAGAAACAAAGGAACATAATCTCTACGAACGAGATGTAGTGAGAAAAGCCTTAAAAGGCTTCCGGAAAGGCCAAGGAATAAGCGAATCCGCGAGTACTTGGAGTACCGAAGTCAACTCACTTTAATGAATGATATAGCAAATATCTGGGCTTCTTGTGACATTCTACGGTTCCCTTATATAAACAGGAAGAAAAGTTGGTAAGATAGGTTTTTGAAATAAAGAACAATGAGCATTCTATTGAGGCGAATTATCTGTCCAAATATACAACCAAGTTGTTCAAAATTCGAGTCAAATTCACCTCTACATATCAATTCATTTCTAAACGTTTTGAAACTAATTTTAGTAAAAAAAGACGATAAATAGCTTGCCAAGTTTCTAAACAACCCTTCTGAAAGAAGAGTAACAAAAAAATCAATTGGTATTGCAAATATCGTACTTAAAACTTGGAAAATCGATGCTTATGAGCATAGTGTCCAAAATTATAAGTCTTTACCCTATTACAAAGGTGAAATGCTGAGAATTTGAGAGAAATCATAGCTTCTAACCTTGTCCTAAAATATATAAAAAGTTTAGTAAAAAGAAGTCTGCTTTAGTGTGATTAGATAAGGAAATACAAAAACCCTAAAGTTTTTATTTTAATAAATTATACACTTAACAAACTTGAATAAGAAACATATTTTTTACGTGAAATTCCATGGATCAGAAGCTTTATCTTAAAATTTAAATAGTTAGTTTCTTTTTATTAAAAAAAAATCTTCAATGCTTAATTCGATTAAAAGATAGCTGAATGTTGGAGCGAAGTATATAGATAATCCTTGATGAGCTGTCGTTTTATAATGTTTGAACTTGCAATAAATTTAAAAAGTAGATTAATGCTTAAGGGTAATATTAGACTCCTGATTTCGGAGATCTAATTTTTGGCTTAACAATGGAATAAAGTTATTTTTATCTATCCTTAGATTCTTCCCAAAAATGTTCTTCCCCCCTAAGACGAATTCAACTCTACTTGGAACTTGTGAAAAAGCGAATTTTGTCTGAAATAAAAAGAAACATCATCATCATGTTTTTTTTTCATATTCACAATATTGATGTCCATTTTATTTTAAAGGATTCCAAAAAAGTCTGGTGTCTGGTGGTTCAAGATAATTTAAAAAAAATGAGAAAAAGCTGCAGAATCTTCCTAAATCGAACGATAACAATAATATAATATATAGGACTTTCTGGTATCCCAGAAAACTTGAAATAAGTGGTTGCCATGTGAGAAAAACGGTTTAAATTTCAATTTTTCAATTTATTGGAAACCACACAAAACAAAGTATTAATTCAATGCATTATTCCGTGTTCCTGCATATGAAAATATATTTAAACCTAACTAGATTAGCTAGAATACCGCTAATCTAAATTAGAATAACTGAAGTTATTCGTCGTTTTAACATTCAGCTGTAAATTACATACTTTCAATGAAATAGTAAAAAAACAAACGTAAATGCGACTTATATATCAGACTTTTAAGTGTAAATACTTATTTTAAACAGTCTGCAAAGAAAATAAATTTTAATTATTTTTATTTTAAATTGAAAGTGTAATTTATCAATTTTAGAAAAAAGTTAAATAAAAGAAATATTTCATGACTGATAGAGAAGTTTACTAAATAAAGACAATAAAGCCAATTTTGGATGTCCTATATAATAGTCTAAGATCTTATGGGTAATTTTTATTGAAGTATATTTGTCGAAAAATAATTTTTATGGTTCTGGCACACCTCTTAACAGGAAAATTTCATAAAATTTAAATTTCCATCCCTTTCTATCTCAAAAGTTTTGCATAGAAATATTTAATGGGATAGGAATTTTGATTTCATAAATTTTCTTGATCTAAAAGGCATACCTCAATTGTCTTTTACCAAAATTACCTAAATTAAAATTGAATTTTAGTTTGCATTACTCATTCTGTTTCCATATCTTTTTAATTTAGTGAAATTGAAGCGATTGAAATTATGCTTCTTGCTATAATTACTCAAATGTCAAACTTTATTGTGTTTCAATCAAATTGAAATAGAAATTCAATTTTCTTATGGCAAATTGGAATCTGCAAAATCCTGTATATCTAGGGGAAGTGGTGCATCTTTGAACTGGAGTACCTTTGAAATATAACTTTTCCTCCTATTTTTAAATGGAACTGAACACTACTATGATATAATTTAGCTCAACAAACGAATTGTGTAGGTTAAACTACATTATGATAAGGCTCAGTTCAATTTGAAAATAGAAGAAAAAAGCTCTATTTTAGAGGTGGCCCAGGTTTCCCTACTATATCAACCCTAATCGAAGAACCTAGCTTTGGTTGCTGCGGAGGAAAAACAAACCCAATAGTGAAGAAAAAAGGATTTTTAGATTTCTGTTCCTTATGACTCTGGCACACCTTTTAGATTGAGAAAATTTCATAAAAACGAAATTCACATTAATTTCTTTCTCACACGTTTGGCATATGTCTATCTCATTCTTTTGCACTGCAAATTCGATTGATCTAAATTGAATTTAGAGTGATGTTTAAAAGAAGAAAAAGAGTGCGAAAGAGTGAGATAAACATATTCAATAGGTTTGAGACAGAAAGAGAAGCGAATTTTTACTTTTAGAAATTTTCCTGATCTAAAAGGTGTGCCAGAGCCGTTAATAACTAACACATCCACTTCAAGAGAAAACTAAAGCTCTGCATAGTTTTAAATGAATATCTAATCACCAAAATTTAACATATTTAAATCGTTATTCATCTACTGATGAAAGAAATTCCACACAGAATTAAAATTGAAATTCTTTAAATTAAAAAGGTGTGGAAGCACCATTACGATGCAAGTTTTGTAACTGTGTTAGAAAACATAATAAAGATTCTGTGAAAGAGAGAAACTTTTAAAATAGTTTTTGAACATTTTAAAAGATTTTTGAAAAGTTTTATCATATTAAATGCATTGTCATCACAAATAAATTTGAATGCTAATTTTGCATCTCATCAAATAAAGGTAAAGGGGTCAAAATTGAATTAAAAATTACGAACATAAATTGTCAATAAAGAATTAGAATGCTACAATACGAGTATCAGAAGATTTACATAGAGTGTATCGCTTTTTAACAATTTTCTTTTCATAAAAATATCCCTACTATACGGTTTTATTCTTGATTCAGAAATATCTGATATACTCTTTAGAAAGAGTGAGAACCAATAATAAATTGTATGAGGAATTCATGTCAAATGCAGCAGGAATGCTCATTCAATTTGTAATTCAATAACACCCTTTTATTGTCATATTTCTCATTTAATCACAAACTTATTTGTTTTCTTTTATACTTTTTTTGGCATTTCGGTTAAACTTCTCAACTTTTACTCACGTTTTGGTGAATTTTGAGAAAGTTTGCAACTTCGTAAGAACTTTGGTAATTCAGAAGTAAGTTCAATCGCGTTCCCTAAAAAAAATTCACCAATAAATTTAGTGATTTGTTTCAAATTCTGTACTAAGAAATTATTAGTAACATTGACTATAATGACCTTCTTTCAAATTCAAAGTGACTTTGAAAACAATTGTTGAGATTGAATGACTTGTCTTATCTGAAAAAATAACCTTTGGTAGTTCCTATTCAGCAAGATATTTCAAGTATAAGGTGGGCCAAATCGAACTGCCAGTGACGTAAATACTTTTACCTGTCTGGCACAGTATTGACAACTCAGATTTGTCAAATATTTGTAATAGAAAAATAAGAATCGAATAATTTTGCAAAAATTAATTAATTTTCTTCACAAATGAAAATATATTTATTGTTCCTCGGCTAATGAACTTGAAATAAGTACAATATGATAAATTTTGATTTAAAAAACACCTTTTTACTAACATGACCACATTGGGTATGATATTAAAATTGCCTACACTGAGAAAAAAGAGGGTACGATTAACATTTTTTCTCCAGAAATTTAACACTTTTTAGGTGTAAAAATATATCAACATTTTTTAATGTTAATTTTACATCTTATTAATTTTTCATCTTATTAACATGAAAAAAGGTACCTTTAACCCCTAATACACCTAAAAAGGGTAGTATTTACACCGATTTTGGATCAATACTGCAGGGTAAAATTAACATTTTCGTAATGTTATTTTAACTTTTTCGGATTTCTCTCAGTGTAGGATAAAATATCGTCCATATATGCCATTAAGCTCAATAATTTAGTTAAATCGATTTTCCATTGTAAAATTTTAAAATTTAATCTCATTTTGCAGCTAATATGCTTAAAGATTGCATTCAAAATTGTACACTTCTTAGTCAATTTTCAATTTTATTAAGGTTTTTGAAAAATTATAGACTACACAGAAAAAAAAATCACAGCGTTCTAGGCAAGGCTAGCCTGGTGTATGGTCTGCCGGATTTCGTAGCAATAATTTGTGTCTAGTAAAATTTTGTGGCAAAAAAGTATGATAAAAACAGAAACAACGTCAAATATTAGTTGATTGACAAAAATAGTCATTACTGCTAACAATTAAACTAATAATTTAGATATATTCCCAAAATTTTATAGAAATGTATTCACATGAGATTTTGGCGCGATTCACGAACATAACCTCCAAAAAGTATCTACGTCATCACCAGCCCGATCTGGCCCACCTTATTACTTTGTTATTTGTTTTTATTCATCTTGCCTATTGAGTACCCAATAAGCAAAACAGCTGCCTTACGGCGTTATCACACTTGCACATTAAAATTTTAATGTGATTCACATTAATTGTCGCTTGTGAGCGTCCAAATATGTTATTTGTGTCTTTGAGTCACTTAATATTTAGGGTTTTTCTATTTATTGATAAAGAAGTACACTTGGCCTGCAAAAATAAGTTTAAATTTACCTAAATCATAAATATTTTTCACATTAAAAAATTAAAGAGAAAATCGCATTAATTTTTCACATTAATGCTATAAATCAATTTATATCAAATTTTGCGGGCCAAGTCTACCCTTTTATCAACAAATAGATCAAATTTTGAATATAAAATGATTCAAACACACAAATTACACATTTGGACTCTTACCAGCGACAATTAATGTGAATCATATTAAAATTTTAATGTGCAAGTGTGATAACACAGTTAAGCGGTCTTCAGAATTTAGACTTCAGACTTTAGAAGTTTAGGCTACCTCTAGAAGGTCTCGAAATTCTAAATAGCATCCAATTTTAGTGCATTTTCTGAATCTAATAGATCTTTGCCCTAAATATTTCAATCTTATGGTTTGTATACGCTAGAAAAATTTATATCCATATTGAAGCATATTGCATACTTAGGAAAAACTGTAAAATATGGACATAAATATCTTTAGTGAGTAGAGGCCATAAAGTTAAATTTTTCCAAAAAATCATGCTTGATAAGATATTAAAACAATTAAGCAATATATCTAGGCATTAGGTCTGAAACCCGTATTGTACATTCAAGAATGGAGAATTTCGTATTTTACTTCCTGTAGAAACTTTCAACTTTCCTGTAGATACTTGATCATTTTTTTAATCATAGAAATAGGATCAAGAACGTTAATAGCCGATTACACAGAAAAAGTTGTTTATAAATGTTTGTGAATTGCCATTGGGGACTTACAAAATATTCGTAAATCATTTAACCCACAAAAAGTTCGTGAAGGTTTATATTTCTCCACAAACATTGTTCATGATATGATCACTTGACGAGCATATTTGTTCTTTTACAAACATTTGTTCATACATTTTTGTTCGTCTAACAAAACTTTACGAAGAAATGACAAAATTTAACGAAAATTTTTGTGTGTGTTTATAAACATTTACGAGCAAATATTTCTAAAGGAACAAAAATGCTCGTTAAGTAATGTTGTCACGAACAATGTATATGAAAAAGTACAAACTTTTACGAACTTTTTAGTGGGTTATACGATTTATGAGCCTTTTGTAAGTCCCCAATAGGAATGTATAAACATTTACGAACAATTTTACAAAATATTTCTCTCTGTACAAGAATTTTGATTCTATAATGCTTTACTTAGAGAATTGTACAAGATAAAGAGAAGAAAATACTTCTTGAGTAGGCAGGCATCCATAGACAAATAAGAAAAGATGAGTTTATTCGTATAGGGTTCTTAACAAAATTATTTTAAATTAAAGTATCAACCAGCCTTGGAAAGAAGGAACGTTTTTTTTATGTCGCTAATTAAATTAAGGTTAGTTGCGTTAGCAAATACCATTCTAACAAAAGCTCTAAAAAAAAGGAACTGAAGGAAAATTTGACCTGTTTTAGTCTGGAGAGTAATTGCTAATGTTAAGACACCCAAGACACTACTGGTAGACACGAAACCACACATTTTTCGTTATTATAAGACTGTATTTCACTCTAAAGGAATGTCTGATGAATATAATTAACTATAATTGTGATAATATAGATAATAAATATAACTTTTACCTAATCAACGAGTGCAACGAGAATTTTCGGAGCAGTTTAACTTATGAAATCGAGTATTCTGTCAAGTACGTTTTAATCAGTCACAACTTTGTTATAAAACTATGTAATCTAAACTCAAAATGTCCCCGTAAGCTTCTCTTTCCCTAAAACTTTTTTGATTCTAATTTGTTTTTAGATACAGTCCAATTTTTTGCATTTAGAATACTAACATTTATGCCATTCTGAGGGAACAATCACAAAAAAAATAGTCAATTATTTGTTACTTACGACAAAACCTGATTGTCTAAGCCACTTCCGGGAAGAAGTTGAAGGAGCTGCGGCGGAAATCTTGCCACTGGCGACAATCGTTGATGCTGAAAGTCATAGTGCTTCTCATCCTCTTTCGGATCGCTTCTGCTGTCGTCATTTGCATTGCATGATGATAAGAGAATAATGCACGATAATACCAGCGCCTACACAAAAGCAAGAAGAGTTCACATGACAAATTATTGGCGCTTAGATTGTGATTAGAATATTTTGGTATCACGCACATAAAATAGTGACGATAGAGATCTTACAGAAAGCTTGAAAGACAAAGCACTCAGATTTTCCACTTGAGGTTTACTAGAAATTGTTTAGAAGAATTTCTGTTTCCTCTGGGATATGCAGAAGTTGCACAAAAGTTTGAAATAGTTTTTTTATGTTTTGTAGCTCTCTATAAACTCTCACATTACCCCAAGAACATTCTCAATAGCTTGCATTGTTCTGCTTGAATATATTAAAAAAAAAATAGGGAAAAACTTAGAAAGTTGGACAGCACAGAGTATCGGACAAATCAAAATAGAATTTTGAATTTTAATAATTTAGTAATCATTTAGTTATTATTTTATTTCAGAGTACTTTTAGGATTATTTAATTTATTTTTTTTATCACGTTTAAAAATAATTGTCAAACTTAAAAAAAATATTTGTCCGACATTCTGCGGTGTCCAATTTTCCAAAGCTTGCCGTATAGTGCTCAAATTCCTGGCCAAAATACTCAAGATAGTTTTTATTCTCATTGATAAATGTTATTTTAGAAGGATAACCATTGGTTCAATTCCTAGAAATTGGTATTTATTTTAAAGTTTTTTTTTGTGAAAATTCAATTTATTTTGTGGCGATATTTTTTTTGTAATGTCTCGGTATAATGCTAATTAACCCCTATTCTCTATCAAGGTTTCAAATAACAGCTCAGTTTTCTTCTTCGAAAACTGCCTCTTATTTGTCCGCAAAATGTTCCATAATGCCGAGCCATTTATATAAAATCGTTTTCCTCTTTATTATGCTCTAGACACACTTACGACTTAAGCCGAGAGACGACTTAGTGGAAAATTATGGAAATGTAGTTTAACCATTATTTCTAATATAATTACGCTAAGCCGTCTCTCGGCTAATCCTCAGGTCTGTCAAGGCCCTTACAAACCAAAAAATTAAAGGATTTTCGCTCATGTTTTTATTAACTTTGAACCAGTAACATAGAGAATATAGAGTGTATCCGGTGTTAGCCAGTGGAAAAGTGGTAAACCTAAGAGGAAAACACTTTTTCGGATTTGCCCAGAGCTTTCGGTCCCGATATGGACCTTCTTCAGTGGTCGACTAAATTGTGTTTTCGCAGCTTTTCTCACAGGGATCGGTCGATTTTTGTTGGTCATGTTGGTCAGGAAGACCATCACCAGCAGGATGTCACTATGGGGGGGGGTCTTTTCTTGTGAAAAATTCTCACTACTTCTTCTAATACTTAAATAGGTTTGGAAAAATTGTGATGCGACTCTTTTGAGCGGGCAAGACCGAAAAAGTGTTTTCCTCTTAGGGTGACCACTTTTCCACTGGCGAACACCGGTTACACTCCCTATCAAGAAAATCATGCCAGTTCTCATATTAGATAGAATGTAATACGTTTTCTTTTAAGATTTTTCTTTAATGAAAAGATCTCAAAATTTAACTTAAAATTTATACATGAAACTTCCTCATCTACCCCTATTTTAAAAACCATCTAGAGTATGTATTTCTTGATCGATTTCAGCAATATACACTGAGAGAAATCCGAAAAAGTTAAAATAACATTCCGGAAATGTTAATTTTACCCTGCAGTATTGATCCAAAATCGGTGTAAATATTACACTTTTTAGGTGTATTGGGGGTTAAAGTTACCCTTTTTCATGTTAATTTTACCCTTAAAAAGGTGTAAAATTAACATTAAACAATGTTGATATATTTATACACCTAAAAAGTGTTAAAATTATGAGGAAAAAAAGTTAATCGCACCCTCTTTTTTTCTCAGTGTAGGAATATTTTGAAATATCTTTTATATGTTTATAGTAATTGATACTATATTTTAAATTCTGTTAAATAAATCATCAGCTATATTCTTTAAAGCAAACAAGCAAAAATCGGTAATAAGAGTTCTATATTTATGAAAAGAATTTTTAAGGAAAATAGACAGATTCTTTACATTCACGAGCATTCGATCATTTTGAGTACTTTCAATGGCAATAATACACTTAATATAAAACTCAATCTTGATGTTGGTGTGGTCTGGAATTAATGAGATTTCCCCAATGAGTTTTCCCTAAGATTGAAGAGCCATAAGGGAATATTAAATGAAATTCATCTAGCATCCCCAATGTACAAGAGCCATTTGGATATATTGAAATTATCATGCTGCACAGAAAATGCAAATGTATTATTTTGGAACCAACAATTTCCCATTGAATATGTATAGGGATCACGGTTCAGCTTGAACTAGGGGTATAGTTTAATTAAAACACGGCACATTGAAAATTTATATACCGAAGTTTTGCGGTTTTCCATTCAATAACACTTATTCATATGTGCCTCTTGAATGGTATAACAATTAATAATAGGAGAAAAAGAGGTTACTTTTGGAGATATATTTTTGTTTAATCTTTGTTTATTTTTCAAAAATATAGGAATCTAATTATTACAAAAGTTTTGTATGCTTATAACCTCAAATATACAATTTTCCAATGAAAATGCTATAAGGGTGGCATACAATAAATATTAAATATTGTTTTTGTATTTTAATTTAAGGGGTTACGTGAGTCAGGAAGATTAAGAAAACGAAAAACAGCCAATTTTCTCTTACTTTATATTTCTACACGATTGTGAAATAGTTAATTCCAATTCTTGAGCATATAAAAATATAGCATTTAAACTATATTTTCTGGAATTTTTATTTAAAAATTTAAAAATTCAGTCTTTGGAAATTAATTTTCGTAGACTATTTTGAAAAAAAATAAAAAACACTTTCTGGTGGACAGGATGTGTCACAATACTTCCAAGTTAGAAAACTAAATATTTTCTCTTATAAAATGAGTTTTCTTTTTGCACTTGAACGAAGGGTTTTTATCTTTTCGTGATCCAAACATATTATACAAGACGAAAACATGGTGTGAGACATATCGAGAATTGCAATTTATTGTAAAGGGGAACTGTACCAAATTTCGGCCAGCTTGCAATTTCGGCCACTAATTTTGTTCCTCAGATTTCAATGAAATTTTAATTTTCTTATATACTGTAGAGATTATACAATGCAAAAATGCAAAAAAGTCTTTTCGATGAACGAGATGACGTGAAAAGACTTTAGAAGAATTCTGGAAGGGCAAGGAGCTATGAGGATCAATGTGGCCGAAATATTACACAAAACTATGTCTATATTTTTATTTGATTTAAAATGTGCTAAGAATGATTTTAGAGAAAACATAGACGATAGACTATCTACAACGGTTCCTAGGCAAAACTCTATAAAATAAGTAACAAACAATTCAATTTGTATTAAAAATATCACATGTCAAACTTAAGACTTTGGCAGTTGCTTGCAACTATGATGAAATTTGGTACAGTTATCCTAAAACTTTTCAAAAACCTAATTTAATTTTTTTTGATAATCCTTAGATCAATTTTGTGATCTTTTTTTATAAAAAAGGTTTCTGTAAATTATTATTATATTTATTTTCCCAATTAAAGCCAAACTTGCGTCTGCCGCCATCTTACCATAACCGGTCACACCAAGTAAATGGCAGAAACCCAAGGTGTATTGACCGTATAAGCCAGCTCATATAATCGAGCATCAAATGCAGATCATTTGTTACACAAAAAATATAGTAGGTTTGTATTAGACTTTAAAAGAACAAAATGAATTGATCTCATTTGGTAAGGTAAGGGAAGGAGACAGAGCAGGACATAGGAATGGGATTAAGTGGCAACGGGCTTCAAAGAAGCACGTATTGTTGCTACTGAGAAAGTTCAGAAAAACCCAAGGTATGCAGTGAATGTCAGAAATTAGCTGTTATGAGTGCCAGAAAACTATTCTTCTCTCTTTATTTTTATATACGTCTCTTTTTTTCATTTCGCCTCTTTTTATATGAAATGTGTAAGTGAGAGTGCAAAAGAGAATGCTCTTCAGTAGGTTAGATAAAGATACCAAATAATTATATATAATAAGAGATTTTATTTTTATAATAATGCATTTTATTTTCAATAAATTATTGTGAATAAACGAATTAGGATAGAAAATTTAAACCAAAAAGATATGAAAGAATATTAAATTCTCTAACTTTTAGGCATAGTTATTTGACATATAAAATGTTCTATTAAAGTGGGAAAATTACTAGAAGTTGGAAAAAACACAGAAAAATGCACCATTTTAGGTGCCCTTTTTCAAAAAATCTTTAAAAAATATACTTCATTTTCATCGTAGATGCTTGATATGTTCACAAGAGTTATAGAGGATGAAATTACGCGTCAGTTTAGCTTTATGTGACTACCACCGGATAATTAGAACCGGCGATATGAATTTTTGAATTTTATAAAACATCAAAAAACTAAATATGCTTTTTCAAAAAAATCTAGAGGTGACCCGGACAAACGGATTGCAGATTTGAGGTCCTTAAATGACCCTCTAACAAGTTTTGGCACTCTCGTCAAAGACACCCACAAAAAGGTAAATTTTGTCGCACCGTGTAATCATTGTCGATTTAGAATCAAGGGTGGAATGATAAGTTTACGACACTGCCGAATCGATAGTATCGATAAATCGATATCTGTTAGATTAAGTGAATGTAGACTATTTAGACATTGTTAGGATATTCATTGCGACATTTTTAAAAAATGTGACTGTTGATAAATGTTTATATTAATTACAGGATGTGCAATTAGGTATCAAATAAATTTTTCAGAATCAACAGCCGATAGTATCGAAAATAAGTTTTCATGTCACCTCAGGTAAAACCATTTCAGTACTCGTATGAAATTACAGTAGGGGAGACTGGGGCAAAAAGTCACAAAACGGATATTTTATTTTATTACAAGTTACCAGAGTGTCCCAGAGATTTCTAATTAGTGCAGTTTTATAGGAAATTTACCTGTAAGTCATTTTCCTGTAGTTTGTAAGGAAATATATAACCAAATATATAACCAAACAGCCTTATTGGCTAGGTTTTTCAAACCTCTCTCTGTGAGCATACCCATCTTCCCATATAAGTGACCTACGTGCATATGTACGGTCCCGAAATATACAACCAATGAAGGGATTTTCCATCGTTTTCATCCCGGAGGTTGGAATCGACACTAAGACGGCGATGGCCGCATGGGGGGTGGGAAAAACAGAGATGATAATAAAATTCAATTCAATTCAATTCAATTCAATATATTTATCGAGCTGTTTTCTAAAAGGTAATTTTGTGACCGTTCTCAAAAATGCTGGGGCAAATACTATCAGGCATGGGATATTATCACATTTTGATTCGCTTTATTACGAGCTTGTGTAAATTAAACAAAATACCTAGATGACATATTTTCATAGGAAATTTTTCCTCTACACCTTTGTAAAACAAAGTTTTCTCTATCTGAATGAGAAAAACACTTTCTAAGCTATTTTAGATAAAACACACAAGAGACTGCAAATCGTTTGACCAATGCAAACAACAAATGTCGAGACATGGCAATGACGTTTCTTTTCGCCGTGAGACATCACAAATAGCTCGGTTTTTGCTACTTTTTGCTCCATACCATTTTGTTACTTTTTATCCCAAGTGATCGCTTTTAATAAAAGGATTTTTGGAGAAAAGTATCTTTGTAAAATTCTAAAATAGAAAACGGCTTCATATTCAAAGAATCTTAATCATTCTGGAAATATTGACCAGAGCATCAATTTTGGAAAATAAATACATACAAATTTTAAAAAAATATTTCAAAAATAGGGGTAAAAATTTCAATATTTTTTATTTTCTAAATTCCTTGTTCAAATTCTAAGAAACTTACGACTTTGAAGAACGTCTATGGAGGCTGTCTGTGGAAAACCAATTAAACCGCTATCTTTTTTATCTTGGAAGATGTTGAATTTTGAAATTTTCGCTTTGTGACTTTTTGCCCCAGTCTCCCCTACCTTTAAATTGGATTCAAACTCTTCACATTCGGTTAAAAAATATTCACTCAACAATTTATGAGTTTATGTTTTATTGCGAACATAATCTATGTATGGACGATCCCTAAATCTAAAACTTAACAAAAATTGGAAAACAAAACTTCTCGTCTGGTTTTTGAGCTATCCCATAATGCACATTTTTGGAGATAAGGGAAAGAATGAAAGATAAATCTAGGCCTATTTAATAAAACTCCATTTTTTATTGGGAGTCTCGATATAATTCGAAGTCGGAATCACTAACCGTTTAGCATCTACAAAGTTCTGGAGCAGAGCTAATTCATAGATAAGGACATACAAATAGCGACAGAATATTAATCCGTAGGCGAAAGCAGTTTTTTTCTCTAGGTTTCTTAGCCACGCAATGGGTCAAGTGGTAGAGCACTCGCTCTATGATGCAAGTGTCCCGGGTTCGAATTCCCATTAGATCACCAGGAATTTTTCTGGCGTTAAAGGTGTTCGGATTGCATCCAGTGAGCTTCACTGCACTTGATTCCACGGGCATGGGACTGACAACGACAACTTCATCCCGTACAAGAAAAAAATAATAATGCATGTCTAGAAATCCCCTTGTGGGAAGGCCTAGTTCCTTCATGGAACGTTGTGCCAGCATTATTATTATTAGTATTCTTATGGATTTTACTCATAGCTCTTCTCTGAAAATTTGAGAAATTGGAATAGTTATTAAAATATAATATTATAATGGGCCAACTTCATTTAAAACACATTGAAAAAAAAATGATTTGTGCGAAGTATGAATCGTCTAAAGGTAGCGCGCTTTCCCCTATTAGGTTACGGGACTTTCTGCGGTTAAGAGGGTTCTAATTACGCCTCTAATTTGTAATAATTTTTATCTTTAGTGATTTCTAGTAGTTTTAGATTTTAAATGTTTTAATTCAATTAAAAAAATTGATTTCTAAGAAATTTTAAAGATATGTGCTGGATTTTTCTTGTGGTATGTGATTCGAAAAAACTTTTCCATCGTTTTTATCGGAAGGTGTGGCATCGACGCTATGCAAAATCATTGAAAAATCAGAAATATTTCAGGTAAACCATGTTGTAACGCACTATTGGGCCATTAATTATTAAATTATCTCTCTTTTTGTGTATTATTTATTATTTTTCTTAAATATTATTAAATATGATATTTTTGTAAACTGGTATTTTTAGTTTTTTTTTAAATTTCAGACTTTATAGTAGAAATAGTAAATGAAACGTAGTTTGTGATTCTAGTAAGTTTGAATTGGTATAAGAGTTATAAAAAGATAGAAATGAGGAAAATTAAAAGGCCACAAATGAACATCTATTTTTACTTTTCAGCGTAATTGAGAATTTTAACAAAATAAAATTTTTGGAAAATTTTTCATAATATGTGAAAATTGTTTTTGATCAGTTTTAAAGTGATAGGCTGATCACGAACGTTAAGACGGTGGTGGACGCAAACATTACTTTCTGTCAAATCTATATATCTTTATAGTTTTTGATTTCAAGCGCATTTGCTCAAAAGCTTCATTTTATTAACAAATTGAAATTGAAATTGCAATAAAATTTTCTATAAAAATGTGCAAATTAAAAATCCTTGAGTTCTTTTAAGAGCTTGTGAAAAATTTAATAATTATTTAATGACAATCTGCCCCTGATTTCCCTATATATGAAATATTGTATTTAACTTAAAAAAATTAAACTAAATTTATTTTTTAGCTCATTTTTAGCGAGTTAGAATTAATATAATGAAGGCACAAGTATTATTACACCCTGTTGTCCAGTAACTGAGCTAGAAAAAATTAAGGCCAGAAGCCAATGTAGCCCTGGCCTCTCCTATTATTCAGTAGGTATTTTGCTTGTCCTGGTTATAATACACTATGAGTTTGTTTTTCATGATTCAATATCATGTGAAATGTGTAAACATACCTAAATGAGAATGGAATATTATTTGTGACAATTTTATAAATTCAATAAAATTTACATTACGGTAAACCACGGATCACATGACAATTAATCAATTTTCATCTTCCATACATGAGAATTTTCATCATTATTTATACAAATATTGTAATTATTTCGGTTCAACTTACGTGAATAAAAAACCGACCCATTTTCACAAAAAAAAAACTTATATTAAACTCCCTCCTACTTTTTATGCACACTCACTCTTATCAATTATTTTTTCTGTACTTTTTTTGCACCCTTGTATGACAGGCCCAAAAATTTTGGATGAATTGTGAGAAGATGTGCAGGAATTTTTGCCAGTCTCACTAACTCTTGTATCACATTAACTGCTTGTATTCGGTTAAGAAATGTGTGAATGATAAATGAGACTCTATGGGTTCACCCACTCTCGAACTCTGACCTCAATGGTAATAAAATTCTGACAGATGAAATGGTGAAAGAAGACTGAATTTTCCCTTAGAGATTCCTGTGCCTTTTATACTCAACCGTGGGCAACTGATGAATATTTTTAATTAGTCCCAGCAATTGCAGAAATCCTAAAGATTAGCTCTCTGTGTATTCAGTTAATTTGCCTTATCAACGCACCAACAAATGATTCGAGCTCGTTTGTCACTGATAAAAGCCAGATTCGTATTCCGATTCCGGCAAACACAATACCCCTCGGAGCCTACAAATATCTCACGGCACAACATTACACGTTACCTGTTCGTGAGACAATTGAGCTAAATATTGAGTGGCCGGAAGTTATTAGACGGGAATATCGACAATTTGCCACAAGGGTTTAATCATAATGTTGGAATATTGAATTCGATGAGTCAGATCATCGATTTAGGGTAGCGAGACCTCGAGGCACATTAACTATATACCGTCACTTGTTATGGGCAAGTACACATTACATTTACCTATGCAATTTCCTAGGAAATATGGCGGAATTATGCAATTATATTGAAAAATTAACTTTGCGTAATAAATTGTGTATAACTTAATTAATAGGGAATGTGATATTTCATTTATTTAAAGCTCTAGGGCTAGGGCGTATTAGGGTAGCACCTCACAAGAAAAGTTTGTATTCATAGGAATAGAAAGCTTACAGTCAAGTGTGCTAATTCGGACGCTTCGCTATCTAGATCGTTTTTGACTAATCAACTTAAAATAATATTTTTATTTTTATTTCCATAATATAGTCACTACAGTAACATATTATAACTATTCAAGTTTGAGAAAAAGCAAAAATAATATTTTTATCCATTAAATAAGTGAGTGTAATCGACTTATTTCAATCTTGTACCACCTGGGTTCTTCACTAAAAATTTTCTAGCAGTGATATTTTCGCTAATGGCAGCTGGTTGATTGAAAACATTTATTGTTTTTTTTTCCTTGTGAAAAAGTATTTCAAATCCAAAAGTTTAATTAAAAATGAATTAGCGAAAAGGCGACCCAGTTAGTGCATGCTGATTTATTTCATTATTATCATTATTTTAAAAATTTTCTTTAATATTTTTGATATTTTTTTTATATTATGTTTCTGAATAAAACAGTGAATAATTCTATGGATTTAGAAGAAGTAAAAAAGAATTTCATCAATCCAAAAACAAGCGTTTAAGTAGCACTCTTCGGAAAACGATCCAGTTACCCCACCTTACTATATAGTCCAAGTAGTTTAAAAATATTTTTTGTGTGAAATTGCGAAAAATTATTTTTTGTTCATTAATGTTTTTACCAGCTAAATTAAATAAAATATTAGGAGTAACAATATGTTCAAGAGGCTAACCTTTTTATGGTGTTGGCTAACTCTTTTTTACATCGGGCAATACTCAACAGTAAAACCGAGTTGAAATTTCTTTAGTTGACTTTATCAATAATCGCAAAGATTTTCCACTGTAACAAATTACAGTAAAAGTTTCTCAAACATGTACTTCTCAAATATAAAATAACGGTTGAATTCAAAATATTAATTTGAGGTTATGTGAAGAAAGCTTTGCGTGGAGTCAGAATTAGAACAGTTTTTCTATGTTGCTCTTTCAATATTATCGCAATATATTAACTTCCTCAACACATTATATTTATTTAATAATAAATTACTCATTTTTTATGATTCCTAAATCAACAAATTTAAAATTTTTGAATGAAAATTAATTTCATATGAAGTTTGTTACATTTTTGAAAATATTGTTCACATTTAAGGATTGAGAAATGTCATACACTAACCAAACCTCCATATTTGCGGAACTTGGCTTATTTTCTAGACACACTCACGACTTAAGCCGAGAGATGGCTTAACGTAATCATAATCAAAATAATGATCAAATTACATTCCCATTAGATTCTGACTAATCCGTCTCTCGGTTTACATCGAGAAGCGTCTTAATTAGTAAGAAACTGTTGTGAATTTAGTCCAATCTTTTACGTGGAAAATTCCAGTCCTGAATTAAGACCTATTGTACAAACCAAAGTGGTAAGGTCTTAAATAATGCTTATAGTTGGGTGTTACTTAAAGCCTCAATGCAAAGCTCCTTTACTTTGTGTCAGACAGTTCGTTTTTACCGCGCTAAACATATCTTGTTTCGTGTCAAAAAATATCAGTTCAAGGAAAGCAAAACTGAAGCACACACATCTCTTGTTTCGCGAGGCCTACGGCGAATACGCGTCATCGTAAACTATTTGCAAAAGCTTTCCGATTGACCGAAAGACTAAAACAATTAAATACGCCTATCTGCAAGCGTTAAACGTCAAGCGAAATTATCAATAGACATTGCTACTGGCAACAATTAAACAATCTGTGCCATCCGTTGATCGAAAAATGGACAGAATGGAACATGTACTCCGGCAATTATTTCATATTCTCAATAATGAAAATGTCACTGTTATAGGTCTTTCACATATCTCTTTTATGAATGTATTCAGAGAATGAGGGAAATTGAATTTCATATTATATATATTAAAAGGGACAGATAATCCTAACCGGCTTATGTAGGTGAGATTCTTAACGTGAGCTAACTCGGAGTGCATGCAAATTCGATTTGATGCTGAAGTAGGGAGACGCCATTCAGTTATCTTGAACCAAATTCGTGAAATTATACAAGTTTTGTATTTGAACCAAAATGTCAAGGATTTGGATGAACTGACAGAAAAGTGTTATATGGGTGAAATGTAGACCAGAATGTTCTCTATAATTTTGCCGTAGAACTTGAACTCATCGATTACTCAGAAGCCAAGATAAGCGAGGTTTTTTGTTTCTTAACTCGTTTTTTCATCCAGAGTGCCCCAAGTAGTCATTTGTTGAACTTCAACTATATCAAAGAATTGTTGTATTTTGTGAGACTCTTCATTTAAAACCCTATTTTAAGTGTCTTGGTGGAGTAGAGGCAGTCAAATTGGCATCTGAGTGATTTCAAAGCGTTATTATGGGAAAAATCAATGTTTTCACACTTAAACGGCAAAATCGGAGTGATAGCGTAGTCTGAGCGGAAAATGATGTATGGACGAAATGTAGAGACAAATGTCCTCTACAATTATGTTAAAGTAATCATCAAAATCGGTTCAGCGACAGTCGAGATAATTGAGGTTATGTGATATTGAAATTGGTTTTTCGACTGTGGCGCCCCTGGTGTTGGTCCCACGAAGTTCAAACATTCTAGAAAGTTGTAGCATTTGGTTAGATCTTTCGTTTAAGCCCTCATTCATCAAAATCGGTCACATAGAACCGGAGATATGATTTTTTGAATTTCGTGAACTTTGACCCCTCATATCTCCGGTTCTATTGAAACCACAGCGCGCATACGCACCATTTTGGAAACGTCCTAGACTGGACTACAACATACTAAAATTTCATTAACTTGCACAATGCCGTTTTTGAGAAAAGTGACTTTGAATTTCGATGAATTTTGACGCTATCACAGCGCCACCTGTGGTGACTTTTTGAACTTCCATCTGAAAGTGCTCATCGAGACGAAACCAAAAAGGTAAAATTTAGGTCGCTATGTTAATTAGAACCGGAGATAGAGGCCGGTCAATGTTCGAACTTTGACCCCTTATAGCTCGGATCAGGGGTTATGGATCGACTTAAGGTTTTTTTTGTTTGATAGGTATAATCAACGGCTACAATATACTAAAATTTCAGCCCGATGCACAATGGAATTTTTGAGTTATTTAACTTTTAAGATTTAAAAATTTTCTTTTTAAAAAAAGCGCCCCTAGCGGTGGTTTTATGAACTTGCGATGTTAGAAGGGGAAGTGGCATTTCACGAGAGCTATCCAAAAAGCCCTCACTTTTTAAATTCTGACAATTAGAACCGGAGTTATGGCCATTTTAAGAAATTTTTTTTGGACCCTTATAGCTCGGGTCAGGGGGGTCGGGGGACCTTAAGTTTAGTATTGATGGAAAGCTCTAAGGCCCAGCTATAACATACTAAAATTTGAGTCCGCTGAATGTCATAGGGGCGGAGCTATTGAGAAAACAAAAAAAGGTGGGTCTTCAAAATGGCGGAAGGAGGGGTGGGGGGTGGGGGGTCTATGCACCAAGTTGCAATTTTCACCCGATATATAACCTTTGCCGTAAACCGCAAGTCGATATCTTTTTTAGTTTAGGAGCTATTAAGCTCCAAAGAGCGGCCGGCCGGCCGGCCGGCCGGGAACGTAAATTAGCCACATATATATTCGTGATCAGGAAGTGCTGAAACACATTTTGGCCAAATTTGAGGTCGATCGGACGACATGAAATTTTGTTAGGATTATAGTAGGTGAGATTGTTAAGAATCTCACCTAATAAGTGTAGACATGATAAACTTTGGTGGCGCTGCATGCCAATAAGAAGTCAAGTAGTGCAAAAATAAGTGAAAATGTTTTAGACTTTCATTAAATAAATCGGAAAAAATATTTTGTCTTTGTAGTTTTATTATACTCCATAAACAATTAAAAACAATGAAGTTTGTCCAAATTTAGTTTCAAATGCGAATAAGTTGTGTACACATCAGCAGTGATAATTTTTTTTTTATTTTACTGGAAAAAGGGTTATTTTAGAGCTACCTTATTGTTAATAGTTCTGATGTACAACTTACACCAACTTGACACTCAGTACCAGTGGTAAAACATGAGCAATACAATATTACTGCTCGAACTCAAAGAGAGCAGTTATATAATTAATCGACTTTTTATTTTAACTTGTCACTGTTCTGGAGCTTAAGCGGTAAGAGATATCGACTTCCAATCTTCGATAACCCCGAATAAAAAAACAAAATCTCTCGATGTTTGTTTTCCCCCTCCCCACCCACCCCCTCTAACCCCAACCAAAAATCATGTTTCTTGGTTTTTCTCAAAATTGCGCCAAAAATCTATTTTTGGCGGGACAAGCGGTTTATGGTTTACAAGAGATATCGACAAGCGGTTTTCGGCAAAGGTTAAAAGTCATTGGGCCGCTAGAAGTTGATGTCAAATCCACCCCCCCCCCCACTACCCCTTCCGCCATTTTGGAACACCCGCAAATTTTGTTTTTTCGATAACTCAGCCCCTATGGCATCGATCGATCTCAAATTTTAGTATGTTATAGCTGGGTCTAAGAGCTTTCGATCGATACCAAACTTCACCCCCTCCGACCCCCTGACATGAGCTAGAGGGGGTCAAAAATTGAATTTTTGAATTGTCATATCTCCGGTTCTAATTATCGGAATGCAAAAAAAAATGGTGTTTAGGAAAGCTCTCGTGGAGCACTACAACCCTTGTGACACCCCAATTTTATCCGATTTAATCAAAGGTCCGATTAATCGATTTTCGATTAATCGATTTCGAATATTTCGAAAACTAGACGATGTTTTTTCTTTAAATTTTAATATGTTGTAGCCTCGGGTCGAGGCCTTTTCAACGTTGGGTCGCACTCCTCCCTTGATGTTCCCTGACCCGAGCTATAATCAAAAATGTCTTGACCGGACTGCATTTTCTGTATTTATAAAGGGATTTCGATGAAATTTTAGCCTACATTGTATCTGAGAGCACGGTCTTTCTAATTATGGGTTCCATCCGTCTCTACCCCAACCCACTGTACCCCGACCCTTACTATACCCATATGGACTGGACTCTATCACTTATGTTTATTAACCGAATTCAATGAACTTTTTTTTCTTTTGTTGGTCTTCTCCAATCAGACAATTTAAAACAGAAAATGACCAGTGATAAGCCCAGATAAGCTTATGGTAGCTGAAATTCTTTACAGGTGACCTCGAAATGCGTGCAACTCGGGGGGCTTGCAACTCGGAATGCGTGAAAATTCGATTGTGAGTTGAATTTTGGGGGTAAAGAATCGCGTCGAGACAATTTCATCCATTTCGACAGCCGAGAACAGTTTACTCGACGCGATTCTTTACCCCCAAAATTCAACTTACAATCGAATTTTCACGTATTCCGAGTTGCAAGCACCCCGAGTTGCACGCATTTCGAGGTCACCTGTAAAGAATTTCAGCTACCATAAGCTTATCTGGGCTTATCACTGGTTTTCTCAAAATTAGCCCAAGCTTTTTCAATGATTTTTTGGATATGTTTTAGAGCTGGTCCAGGCGAATATTTCGCCCAAACATACCTATGACCGGAAAATTGTCCATTTTGAATTATTGAAGGTCAAATGTCAACCACTTTGAAAGGCTCATTTTTCTTTTTGGTTAAATTTGGATTTTTTAGAAAAGTATTGCAAATTAGAACCCGGCTGCATCGGTCTTCATCGGTAATGAATCGGTTAAGTACCGATTTTTTAATTTTTAAATGTTTTTGTGATTTGTGAATCAATTTGATCTCTAGTAGATCAGTGATTCCAAAAGATTATGTAAAAAGCTAATTCACAGTGAGCTCTATCTCGTGAGTTCGAGCATTCCGCAAAGCTGGGACGCTTTGTCATCTCTTTTTTCTACAATGATAAATCTTTTAGAAAATTAAAGTCCAATTCTAATTTTAAAGAATTGTGCAAATATGTCCAAGTTCCCCCTATGCTAAAAGCTAAAGTTAGAAGCTGGTTACAACTAGCTCGATTTGCGGATTTTGACTTGCATTCTCGGAAAAGGGAAAATGTCGCGGATATGCGAAAATATATGTTGTGAATCTATCTCTTATCTGCTCTTACAAATTTAGGGTATTTAAGCTATCCCGACTTTTGGATACTTTACCTACATCTGCGAATCTAGTACGACACAAAATTGCAAGTTCCAGCATTCTAGGAAGTATTTTGCATTGAGCTATTGCTTTTCTCAATTGTAGGTAAACGGAAATGTATGTTATTAGCATTCTGAATATTCCTTTGGGTTGCTTTTGGTTATTTATTTGTTTACTTTGAACATTTGCTGTTCAATTATTGCTTTCTAAATATTCCTTTGAAGGTTCAATCAAAGATACGATCATGAAATGTGGGCATTTCTAATAAATTAGCAGAGGATAATTTTGCTTGTATGTCATACCAGTACTGGAAATAAATTATTTGCAAAACGATTGATAAAGTCCATTTCTAAACCTTTGTGTGTATTGATTTGTGAGGATATGCAATTTCTTCATTTCTAAACAGTAATAAGCTTTAGAACAATATAACTCTAGGATAAGTGATACAATATACAGCATTATGTTCTACAGAGAAAACAATTATCGAGCCATAAGACTTTAATTGTATGTCTAAGACATCGGTCCCTATATTGAATATATAATATATGGTAAATTAATTTGTCGAAATTTACTGAGGCAGCAATCTACCATATTGTTGGGTGTATCGACCGATATCGTATTTGCATTTGCATTGCTGTCAGCATTAGATGCAAAGAGACGATGTTTGTATCGTTTTGTCGTTTTGCCCCAAATACTAATACAAAACACACGCAAATACGACAATCATTGATATAACCGACGATATAATTATACATTATTTTTTTCAACTTATCATTGCGAATTGGGCGGTTTCTGATAACTTTTATTACGTGATTTATTGTTCGCCTTTTTCTATGTCCGTCTGTTTGTCCGTCTGTCTAGACGTTGTCAGAACTACAGGTCAAGTGGTTGGAGAGTGACTTGGGGTTTTAGGGCCAAAATAGACTTAGACTAATCCTCGAGAATCTTTAGCCAATATTAAGTAAGGAGATAAAGTCACCCCGGATACGTCAGGGGGTGTAATCTTTCCTGGACAGAAAAACACAGAAATTGTTTGCCAGAGGATTAGTTCACAAATTTTAAAATTTCGGATAGTTCACAAATTTGATCACTGAGGAAGGTGCATTGAAAAGTCGAAATCTGCCCTGACGCATCCGGAGGGAGTTCATCCCCTAAATTTTTTAGATATTATCATAGTCAATGTACTACCAGAAGGGGAATTCTGTAACAATATGACAATGTCATATGACAAATTTTTGTGGTAAAACTCAGGAGCAGGAAAGCATAAAAGCGAAGTTATTTGGAAGATGCTTTATGATGCTTTTAGTAATTGATATGAAACGGATTTACGATCAGTTTTTACGAATTTACCGTATAAACAATTCTAAATTTGTCATGACCTTGTAATAACTGTTACAGAATCCCCCTATAGATTTTGTCAGTAAAATTTTAGATAAGAGAAGTGTATTCAAATGACCTCTTAAAGATGATCCTAAATCCTCACTGTATGATAGGTTGGGATAAATCTTTACTGCAAAATTTTACAGGCTTAATGTTCTCGAGGATCAGGCTGAGTCTATTTGGTCTCTTATACGAGTTCAAGTACTTAATGCTTTTGACAGACTTAGACTTCAGCCGAGAGACGGCTTAACAATTATAAAGGAAATAATGATCTAACTAAATTCCCATCAGTTTCCCACTAAATAAGCCATTTTTCGATTTAAGTCTGGAGACGGATTAGTCAAAACTGATGGAAAAGTAATCTGATCATTATTTTGGTTATAATTAAGCCGTCTCACGGCTTAGGTCTAGGGCATAAAGCTATACTATACGACTTTCTTTCTTCTAAAATCTTATCAATCTACAGTAGACTCTCACTCAATCGGCTCTTTTTCAATCGGGCGTCAAATTTTGTTGACAATTTTCACGCTGAATTATGAAGCTAATTCGCTCAAAATCGCTGTAGTTCTTCCTATTTTATCGTGATTCTTTATAATTGAGCGCTTTTTGTGGAATTTACAAAGGCTTTGACGCTCAATTCTATCGCTAAACCGGATGACATTTCGCCCCATATTCCCGATTGAGAGAGAGTCTACTGTATGTAGAAATATTTGATTTAGTGTTGGATACTGAAGGCAAGGGATAAACTAAACTTTAAAATACCCACAAAATTGCATTGTTACTAAAGATTTTGAGTATTTCAGGGATTGGGCTAAATTTCTAGTTTGAAAACCGGTTTATACGGGCTTTCGATCTAAGACTTAGTCATATGGCTTAACCCATTCAGTCAATGTACCAGAAATACTTGAGATAGAATGTTCGTATTTTGGGATTAGTTTCCTACAGATTATAATAGATGATTTTTTTGAAAAGAAAAAAATTTTATCCATTATGGGGGCGCAGGGAACCGCCCTCAAACACGCGTCTTAACTGTCACTGAATTTAAATTCTGTACATTAATTCATTACAAACTCAATTGATAAAGTAACTATCCAAGAAAATACATTGGCAACGCAGAATTCAAATCAGGAAAGAGGATGAAGGCCAATTTCAACAAAATCGACGGGATGTCAAATTTTCCGTCCGCCATTTTGAGCAAAATTTTTGCATGACTTCACGCGAAGCGAGAAAAGAACAACAAAATGTATTCCCATCTCTGTCGGGCTATTTTTTCCAAGTAATTGAAGAACTAAGGTAACTAAAAATACATTCTCGACATAAATTTGAATATTAATTTCCCTGGAATAAATCATCTAAAATCACTCAATTTGCGTATGATGTATAATACCATGGTAAGGAATGGGTTAACTCTAATTTCTAGTCAATCGGAATTTTTTGATTAAATTTAAATTAGGATTGGATTATTAAAGATAAGTGACCTATTTGCATCTCAAAAAGAAATCAAATTGCTCGCTATTTAGGGTTTTGAATTTTTCGGGAACTAGGCTACAGCTCTACTCTGAAGACCGCTTTAACTTCTCTCATAAGTCATCTTCCCCATCATTTATATGGACCTTAATTCTCTTCTTATCTTTTCCTTCATCTTTAAGTAGAGGTTGTCTACTCCATAATCAAAACCGGATTTGAATTATTCCTAATAGGGAAAATTGGGACAGTAGTTAACATGGGGTAGGGGAAAGTGCTCATGCTTCGTACGACCCCAAGCTTCATAATGTCTAAATTTTGCTAATGTTTCTCAATAAATGGGACTCCTCAATATATTTTAAAAACTGGGCACTTTTTCCTAGTTTTTAAAATATAGATGTGATGAGACATATTTATTGAGATTGAAAAAATTTAGTCAATACGCAACTTGGGATCGTACGAAGCATGGACACTTTCGCCTAGTTGTAAACACTGATTTTTATTTCTACATTAGGGGAATGTAGGCATGGTTCGCACAGAGTGAACCTTCAAACGATGCGAATTTTTTCTTTGTTTGCAAAGAGCTGACTTACCATTTCTCATCTCGTCTCATGAGCTTAATAATTATATATCTTATGGCTAAGAAATGACGAACTAGCTTTTTGCTAATAAAAGAAAATTTGGGTTGTTTGAAGGTTCACTCTGTGCGAACCATGCCAACATTCCCCTACTTGAATTTATGTCATCATCTCTTCAGTGAACAAGGATGTCTATATAGACTCTCTCTGAAGTCTAAAATCTGATTTAAAAGAAATCGCAGTATTTACAACTACCCTATGTTTACTACTGACTGAGATCTCAGTGGCGCAATAGACCGTTGGCTCTTGGGCGGTGAGATGTTTGACTCGACTCTCACAGCTGTGAGTTCGAGTCTCGCCCGGTGCAAGAAACTGAATGTCGAGAAAAAAACATTTTCACTGTGACAAAAACGTAATAAAAAGCATCGCCTCTGCCCAAAAGCCTTCAGGAGCACAGAAGAAGCATTCACTACGGGGAAGGCGTTCCTGGGCGATTTACGATCAGCAGATTCTTCCAACACGATTGTAATGATTACATTGTAATACCAAAGGGACAGATAATCCTAACCGGCTTATGTAGGTGAGATTCTTAACGTGAGCTAACTCGGAGTGCATGCAAATTCGATTTAGAGCTGAAGTTGGGAGACGCCATTCAGTTATCTTGAATCAAATTCGTGAAATTATACAAATTTTGTATTTAAACCAAAATATCAAGGATTTGGATGAACTGATAGAAAAGTGATATATGGATGAAATGTAGACCAGAATGTTCTCTATAATTTTGCCGTAGAACTTGAACTCATCGATTACTCAGAAGCCAAGATAAGCGAGGTTTTTTGTTTCTTAACTCGTTTTTTCATCCAGAGTTCCCCAAGTAGTCATTTGTTGAGCTTCAACTATTTCAAAGAATTGTTGTATTTTGTGAGACTTTCCATTTAAACCCCTATTTTAAGTGTCTTGGTGGAGTAGAGGCAGTCAAATTGGCATTTGAGTGATTTCAAAGCGTTATTATTGGAAAAATCAATTTTTTCACACTTAAACGGCAAAATCGGAGTGATAGCGTAGTCTGAGTGGAAAATGATGTATGGACGAAATGTAGAGACAAATGTGCTCTACAATTATGTTGAAGTAATCATCAAAATCGGTTCAGCGACAGTCGAGATAATTGAGGTTATGTGATATTGAAATTGGTTTTTCGACTGTGGCGCCCCTGGTGTTGGTCCCACAAAGTTCAAATATTCTAGAAAGTTGTAGCATTTGGTGAGATCTTTCGTTTAAGCCCTCATTCATCAAAATCGGTCACATAGAACCGGAGATATGATTTTTTGAATTTCGTGAACTTTGACCCCTCATATCTCCGGTTCTATTGAAACCACAGCGCGCATACGCACCATTTTGGAAACGTCCTAGACTGGACTACAACATACTAAAATTTCATTAACTTGCACAATGCCGTTTTTGAGAAAAGTGACTTTGAATTTCGATGAATTTTGACGCTATCACAGCGCCACCTGTGGTGACTTTTTGAACTTCCATCTGAAAGTGCTCATCGAGACGAAACCAAAAAGGTAAAATTTAGGTCGCTATGTTAATTAGAACCGGAGATAGAGGCCGGTCAATGTTCGAACTTTGACCCCTTATAGCTCGGGTCAGGGGTTATGGATCGACTTAAGGTTTTTTTTGTTTGATAGGTATAATCAACGGCTACAACATACTAAATTTTCAGCCCGATGCACAATGGAATTTTTGAGTTATTTAACTTTTAAGATTTAAAAATTTTCTTTTTAAAAAAAGCGCCCCTAGCGGTGGTTTTATGAACTTGCGATGTTAGAAGGGGAAGTGGCATTTCACGAGAGCTTTCCAAAAAGCCCTCACTTTTTAAATTCTGACAATTAGAACCGGAGTTATGGCCATTTTAAGAAATTTTTTTTGGACCCTTATAGCTCGGGTCAGGGGGGTCGGGGGACCTTAAGTTTGGTATTGATGGAAAGCTCTAAGGCCCAGCTATAACATACTAAAATTTGAGTCCGCTGAATGCCATAGGGGCGGAGCTATTGAGAAAACAAAAAAAGGGGGGTCTTCAAAATGGCGGAAGGAGGGGTGGGGGGTGGGGGGTCTATGCACCAAGTTGCAATTTTCACCCGATATATAACCTTTGCCGAAAACCGCAAGTCGATATCTTTTTTAGTTTAGGAGCTATTAAGCTCCAAAGAGCGGCCGGCCGGCCGGCCGGGAACGTAACTTAGCCACATATATATTCGGAATCAGGAAGTGGCGAAACACATTTTGGCCAAATTTGAGGTCGATCGGACGACATGAAATTTTGTTAGGATTATAGTAGGTGAGATTTTGTTAAGAATCTCACCTAATAAAGTGTCTCGATACGATAAATAATAAATTTACTACTGACCCAGTTTCCCCTATTGGTTTTTCAAGGTCAAGAATAGAAAAGGTAAAACGGAATATAGAGATCGTTTTCCTCACCATATTGGCATACACTTGGATTTTTTGGAATGTTTTTGGAATATCTGACAAGCATGCGTAAATAGATAATTATTTGATAATTAATTTGTAATAGAAACGCTTTTACTTAAACGCTTTTTGGAATCCTGGCATCTTTGGAATCATAGAAAAAGCTATTCGAAAATCTTGAAAGCGTGGGCATGATAACTTTTCCTATGAGTTGGATTATAAAAAAAATATTAATTTAGACAAATAATATGTAACAACTTTTAAGTTATAACATCAAAGTCAAAGAATTTTGCGAAGCTTAAACGCATGGGTATTCATTTTAAATCGTTAATCTTTATTAACAGAATATACAATTCTGATTCAGTTTGATTTGTCGACTTGATTAATTTTGATAAAGTACTTATAAGGTCTTTCAATTTATCCATTAAATTTTAGATAGAGACTGAAATGGGTTTAAGCATAGTACTATTCATTAATCAAGTTTTTGGATGATCTATCATGAAATCTCTCATATATGCAGTGCTCTTTTCCCTCAACAAGTTTAATTAAAAGTCAGAAGCTAATTTTAATTTATTATTCTACATGATTAAGTGTCTGAATAAATACTCTCTCTTGACAAATATTTTGTGACATTTCTTTGTGCAATGGTTCACATCTGAGGGAGATCAATTAAAAAGTACGTCACACAAAAAAAAGGCATCACAATTAATTGAGTGTTTATTGATGAAAACTGCCAGGCGTATGATTGAAAGGGATTCATGAGCTTTTTGTTCGTATTGATGCCGAATTGAGTTGTATTATCTGGCGGGAAAATGTGACGTTGGAAAATTTGTACGCGAAATAATCTTGTTTTCGGGCTGATTTGAAGGAGGAACTTCCATCACTCAGTCCACGCCATTCATCCGGCCATTAAGAGCCTCTTCATAGTCAATAAGCCCGTCTATTGCTGCAATATCAGAGAGATAAATTCCGTACCTCATTAACGTCATCACTCTGTGACACTAATTTGGTGACTGAATGGTAATATACAACTCATCAATGTACCATGGGAGGCAAATATTTGAGTTCGTGTCTGCTTTTCTCGTTGGCAGGAAAAGGGATAAAGATTGGCCCCCATCTGAGTCCACTTCTTACGAAGACAATTATTATAATTGAGGGATGATGCAAAAAACACTCTGGTCAGAGTGATTTTCACTTTCATCCCCCGTAGACACTTTTAAAATTATTACCATCAATATATTCAAAGTACGACGATGGAAATTAAAATAGACGGGCACTTGAAATGAGGGCGTGGATAATGATGGATGAAGGTGGAAACACTGGGTTGTAAACTGTGATAAAAGGTGTGAAATTGGAAATAAAGATTTATAGAGGACACTTTCCAGAATGCTTAAGCTTGTGAGTTTGCTAAGATACCCTACAAATTGGTATTCCATTAATTACATTTTTATAAATAATTTTATTTAGTAATTTAACTTAAAGAAAAAGAGTCATTCTCCTGCTTTTAAGAATTTCTCAAAGTTTTTGCTAAGAATTACTTAATCTAAAAAACAATTTCCAGATTTTTACGTACGAATTCGTAACCGATTTATGGTATATCAGGAGGTCATGTAGGTAGGGAAAAATTGAAAAAAAGTGGAAACTTAGGAAAAATTACAGTTTTAAATGCAATTTAAGGATTAATAAATATTTTTTCTTGTCTTGATGCCTAGACTTATTTTAAGATATATATTAATAAAATCCTAACAACTCGTGTGGTCCTAGAGACCTAGAGAGTCAGTTGTTTGCTTGGAAATAGTTATAGGCACGTATCGGTATGACCTTATAGGTCATAATATCCTAATATTATATTATATCAATAATAAGGGTAAGATATGTTTTAGATAATATCTAGGCGGACATTTCCTCTATAGATGAAAAAACCGTTGAATTATTCCCAATAACGGTTTTTCAAAGTCAAAACATGAAAAGGCTTTAAAGAGTGTGTTTTTCAACGCAATGGTATCATGTTAGAGCCCTCTGGAAAGATCTTGGAATACCTGACAAGACTGATCTGGTTTCAATCGATTATGATCCGGTAAAGCGATTTATAGCCGAAAAGTATTTTTTATCAGAAAATCAATTGTATACTCTTACGCTATTTTGGGCAATCTATTGAATGATTCATGAATCTGTTCAATAAATCGGTTGAGAACGGTAAATAAACGGCCAGGAAACGGTAAATAATGAGAAAGTACTTTTAAGGTATGACATCTAAGTCACGAGTTCCAGCCTTTCGCAAAGCTGGGACGATTTGCCACCCATTTGTTCTCATCGACATGATATGTCGTTGATTTATGCATTCGTCGACAATGCATAATTAATTTTAATCTTGATGCTGTTAGCACTAGCTTCTCCCCAACGGTTAAACCCCCCGTTGGTATTTGAATTTGACATCATAGATGTCTCTCGGAGCGGCGCCGATTTCTCCTAAGAGTGTTCCTAGTGTTAGCCTGTGAGTTACCCCTACGGGAGGGGTATCGTAGAGAGGATTAGTATTGTGAGAGTTAGTTCATGTTGGATCGTCGTAGGGTATAGATCGTTAGGAGGAACGCTGAGGGTTCTGGAGAAATCTCTGGCGGCCAAGGCGCTCATCCACGCGATTGCATTGAGGGCTCCGCCCTTACAGATTCCCTGACGGTTCTAACATCATCAGAAGTGGGATAAGCAATGCCCAGAAGTGGAAAACGAAAATTGTGTTAAGTTGTGAAATAGTGTCGGGAGTGTGTGTGCGAGTGTGTTCGTGGAAGCAGAGTAGACGCTGCATTTGGCGGGAAAACTTCAGCGAGGCGTCAGAGGGGCAAAAATGTCATCAGATTCAGCGCAGAAAAGCACCTTGGAGCAACCGGGGCAACCAGAGAACTTCTTGGGATTTCGCCGTGGATTTTTGTGAGGAAATTCTGGGAAGAAATTTATGAAATGATTTGGAAAATTTGAATATTCATGTTTGTCTGAGTGTATGTGTGGATGACAAGGCGCCTTGAGTGTGGAGCGAAATTGAGGGGAAATTTGGGGCGAAAGTGTTGCCAACGCAAATTCTATATTTTTCAGCACAAAATATCGAAAGGAATTTCTGTAGAGAAGCTGCTCGTGAGTAAATTGTGTTCGCATTTTCCAAGAGTTTTTGAGTTATTTTCAAGAAGTTTTCACAATTCAGGATTATATGAAGTTCAATTTAAGTGTCTGAAATAAAATTTTTGAGGAGAAAACATTTAATTGACGGGTATTAATCAGAAAAGGAACAGGTACGAAACACTCAGAAAAATGGGTGCGCAAATAGCTTTATGGAGGGGAAAATGTATTGCGCAATTGGGAAAAATTCTGATTTTGCACATTTTAGGCTAAGAAGGAAATAAAATTCGGTTTCAGGAATACCTTTTGTGGCACGAAGTAAATAAATTGCTGGCAGGAATGGCTCAGAAGGAGTTATATTACGTTCTAATGACGGAAGATGAGGTATGAGGGTAAATTTGGTTTCGCAGTGTAGTCAAATGAGGGGAAGAATTTGTGGAGAGATTGTAGTTGTCATTTTGTTTGGGAATGAGACATTTATTGGGGATTTTTAGGCGCAGGAAATGATTGATGACACAAGCCAGCCATCCGGAAGCTCCTCTGTTCCACACCCTTTGCAGGATGGCAGTGGAAATAATCATAAGAGAGTCTTAAGGCCTGTGAATATGCCTCCCACTGTGGGCACTCGTGAGATGAAAGATTTGCTCCCTGTTTTTGACCCAGAATAGAAAGACAATTTGGAAGCCACACAATGGATTGAACAGATTGATACGATTTGTGCTCGATATGGTCTCTCGGAACAAGATAAGCATCTTCAGGCTACACTCAAGTTGAAGGGATCTGCCAAGAGCTGGCTGGCAAGCTGCAGAGATGAAGTTTCTACGTGGGAAATGTTTAAGAATGCGTTTTTGGAGAGTTTTCCAAGTGACATCGATGAAGCGGAAATTCACCATCAACTTTATAACCGTCGACAAGGACCGGAAGAGTCATTGGTTACATATTTCTACGCTCAAACAAATTTGGCAAAAAGAATTAAATGCAGCGAGAAAGTTACAATGAAATATGTCATTAAGGGGATTCGCAATGAGCACCACAGGGGTGTGTTATTCGGCAACCAACATGCTTCTTTGAGAGAGCTTTTGCAAACCATGAAGAGGATGGAAGCTGATGGCAAAGCCAAGAGTTCAGATCAACAACATTCCACACGTCAAAGTTCACACGGAAGAGGAAAGGATGACAATAGTTCTCGTCGACGCGAGTCCACAGGAAGGAGCAGAGATTTTCGCCGTGGTGATTTTAAATCAGAATATACTCGACGTGATCGAAGCAGGAGTGCATGGCAAAGTAATAGAGGTGGAGATGATCGTTCTGACAGAAGTGCAAGGAGTAAGCGCGAATGTTATTTGTGCAAGTCGACCGAGCATTTGTTTAAAAATTGTCCAAGGAAGGTTTTTGGCTAAAGGAAGAGAAAAGAGAGAGTGAGCGAAAAGACAATAAGAGTTCAGGTGGTTCAGTTAGGACGTGTTTCTTGTGCAAGTCATCGGAGCATTTGATCAAAAACTGCCCAAAGCAGAAGGATTTTCGGCTCGGGGTGGAAAGGCAGTCTCCCACCCAAGCAAATAAAAATGAACTGCTGAAGACGGTTACACTGCAGGGAAAGGAAATACAGGCGTTTGTTGATTTGGGAAGTACGTGTACAGTGGTGAAGAAAAGTGTTGCAGAGGAATTGGAAATGGTAGGAAGTGGTTCTCCATCTTATGTGAAGACTTATGGGGGTTTCACAGTACCAACATTGGGTTGTACTTGTGGGAAAATTTCGATGGATGGGGTAACACGAGAAATTTCAATACACATTGTGCCTGATCATGCACAGACAGAATCATTGTTAATTGGAAAGGACTTTTTCTCGGATCCGGATATTGTTGTCATGTGGACACCCGATGAGCTAAAGGTAATTGATAATCGGAACAAAAATCGTGGTGAAATTGATGTCAAACAGGAAATTTATACGGTGAAAGGGAGAGAGCAAATTAGAGAAGAAGACTTGAAAATCGGAGTACTTGCCACCACCCAGGAGAGAAAGACATTACTGTCGCTAATAGATCGATATCGTCAAAGTTTTGCAGTGGATTATAAGGAGATTGGTTGCACTGAAGTGGAGAAGATGAAATTAGAGATTTTGGATAGAACTCCCATAAGATACGCGCCATATCGTGTTCCTGAGACGTTGAAAGCTCCCTTGAAGAGAAAAATTGAAGAGTTGCTAGAGTCTGATGTGATTGAGCCTTCCAATTCGGATTATTCTAGCCCGGCGATTGTATTCAAGAAAAGAACTGGAAATGACGTACGGCTTTGTGTAGATTATCGCCTTCTCAATAATTGTGTTCGCAAAGAATTCTTTCCAATGCCTAACCTCGAAGAAGAAATCAATGGATTGGCGAGGAAGAGAGTATTTTCGAGTCTTGATCTTATGATGGGTTACCACCAAGTGCAGATGCATCCCGACAGCCGACGTTATACAGCTTTTGTAACCACAGATGGAGTTTACCAGTACAAACGAGTTTCTTTCGGTTTAGCGAATGCCCCAGCAATTTTCATGAGAATTATGACAAGAATCCTCCAACCATTGGGCAAGCAGAACATCTCATTCTTCATGGACGACATCGTGGTAGCTACAGAGAGTGTGTCACACAATTTAGAAATTCTGGAAGAAGTTTTTAAGATATTGGCTGAGCATAATTTGACTTTGGGGATAAGGAAGTGTGAATTTTTGACAGGAAAAATCACTTACCTCGGACATGAAATTGACAAAGAAGGAGTAAAGCCAGGAAATTTCAAAACACAAGCAGTAGCTCAGTTTCTCAGGCCAACAGGACTTCCGGGTGTCAGAAGATTCTTGGGACTCACTGGATTTTTCAGGAGGTTTGTGGAAAATTATGCAACGATAGCGAAGCCACTCACCGAAATGTTGCGGAATGATCAGAAATTCAGTTGGGGACCAGATCAGGAAAAAGCCTTCAAGACTCTTCAAGATGCCTTGTCAACGCAACCAGTTCTTGTACTTTTTTCGGCAAATGCACAACATGAAGTTCACACGGATGCGAGTAGAGTGGGTTTGGGAGGAGTTTTACTCCAGAGAGAAAATGACGATGAGAAGTGGCGACCTGTCGCATTCTACAGCCGTGCAACATCACGAGCGGAACAAAAATACACACCATACGAACTCGAAACGCTAGCAGTGGTGGATACTTTGAGTCGTTTTAAGTATTATTTGATCGGAATTCATTTTGTCATATACACGGATTGTCATGCTCTCAAGCAGACTCATCTTGCAAGGTGTTTGGTAGATCGAGTGGCCAGGTGGTGGTTGAAATTGTCGGAGTTTGATTTTATAATCAAGTACAGAGCAGGAGTGAGAATGGGTCATGCAGATGCGTTGAGTAGACATCCTCCAAATCGTTCGGAGCCAAGTGACAATCATCCCAGAGTAATGAACGTAGTGTCAGAGAATGTGGATTGGGTGGCTACCCTACAGATTCATGATAGAGAGATAAGTCGTATTCGCGAAATTCTTGAGGGTTCACTAGAGGAAGAAAAAGATGAGAAAAAGGTAAAGAAGGAGTTCAAATTGGTTGAAGGACGAGTTTTTGCAATAACACCGGATGGTCTTCGATTCTACGTTCCTCATGGAGTCAGATTTAATCTCATGCACTCAGTGCACAACGAAATGGGTCATCGAGGTCTCAAAGATGCTCAAAAGCTGCTCCGGAAAGATTTCTTCTGGCCGGGAATGAATCGTCATCTTAAAAAGTACATACAGAATTGTCTAAGCTGCAGTATTTCTAAACCAGGTTTGGATGAAAATCGTCAGGAGATGTATGTTGTACAAAAGAAACCAGTACCATTCCATGCTGTCCACATCGACTTCTGTGGGCCCTTTGAAACCAGGGGGAGGAAACAGTATCACATTTTCGGCCTAATCGACGCTTTTACACGCTTCACAATTCTTCGTTCTGTGCCAGGACCAACAGCAAAATCAGCAATCAGGGTCATCGATGAAATTTCGCAGTACTTTGGAATGCCAGCGGTTATCATCAGTGACAATGCAACTGCTTTCCAGAGCAAGGAATTCCAGACATTTTGTACTGAAAATGGCATCAAACACTCACCAGTAGCAGTTTCAACTCCTCGTGCAAACGGACAGATCGAGAGGGTTTTCCGCACAGTATTAGACGCCTTGAAGGGTTTTTCGTGTGATGGTAAAGACTGGAAAAAGAAATTACCGGCAGTGCAATGGGCGATTAATGTTTACGAGAACCGAACTACAGGACAATCACCGCAGAGACTTCTTTTGGGGTACAGGCCCAGGAATATTCTACAGAATATGTTGCAGCATGCTGTAGCGACGACAGTTGATGATGAAGAATTGCAGGAACCCTTACCAGATATTAGAGACGCAGCCGCATTCAGGATGAGCACTATGCAGGAGAAGAGCGCTGAGAGATTTAATGAAGAGCATAAGAAACCACAAGTGTACAAGGAAGGAGACTTAGTTTTGTGTCGTTGGAATCCGCCACCTACTGGTAGTTCAAGGAAGTTAATGACTAGATACAGAGGACCTTTTATTGTTGAGAAAGTTTTGGGTAGAGATCGCTATCTTATTAAGGATACTCCTATTACGCAAGTGTCACAGAAGCCATACGAGGGAATTCAGGTAGCAGACAGGCTAAAGTCGTGGGGTAATGATGGAGATTTGGAAGTGTTAGAAAAGTCTTATTTGGGAGAGAGTGATGAGGTTGATGAGATTGTTGAAGGGGAAGATTCAGAGGTTCAAGAAGATGTTGACAAATAGTAATGTGAATTATTGATGAGGTAGTAAACACAGGATACGTTAAATGACAGAATTATTAAGGATATTGGAAAGAAATTAATGTATGTGAAGAAGAATTGACAGTTGGGAATACTTTATACAGGTTGAATTTATTAAACACAGGAAGTCACAATAAAGGAAGTACTTTGATTGACTGTTATGTGAATCTTTTGAGTAATTTACAGAGAGCTACAATGGAAATATGAAGGAAAATATTTGTGGATCAAGGAAGACTGACATGATGAAACCCAGATCGAAGATGCTGAAGATGTGATGTGCCCATGAAGAGACGACTGAGACGCTATGGTAATGTTTTTGCTCGATACAATGTCACGAAACAGTGTGCAAGTGGTCCCGCCTGCCGACGGGTATGTCTGTCTGGGCCCCAAGCCACTGTAGGTCGATCGGCTCCTATATGACATTGTAATCCCGCTGACAATTACCCAACGATGTGGCTGAGATAGGTATTTGTGTAAGTGTTGTTGAGGGCGACGCAAATATTCCGCCAATTTGGAAGACATGGTAGTTTGCTATTGTGTGTAGGCCTGTGAAGAACGCTGACGAGCGTGGGATTTTTGGAATCTCCTCCTATGGGATCTTTTCATAGATGCCCTAGTGATCGGAGCAACGTACCCGATAGGAATTAATTAATGATGACTCGCCATTCTTTAGGAAGTAGTTTCTCAAAAAGGTTCAGTGATGTGAAAGAGCTTGAAGTAGTATATTGAGCATTTACAAAGTAACGTACTGTACTAACTGACTTGTCTTCTTTTGGTCATCAACACCTGTGTTGATGTTTGTCAGGAATGGCCGAGATGTTAGCACTAGCTTCTCCCCAACGGTTAAACCCCCCGTTGGTATTTGAATTTGACATCATAGATGTCTCTCGGAGCGGCGCCGATTTCTCCTAAGAGTGTTCCTAGTGTTAGCCTGTGAGTTACCCCTACGGGAGGGGTATCGTAGAGAGGATTAGTATTGTGAGAGTTAGTTCATGTTGGATCGTCGTAGGGTATAGATCGTTAGGAGGAACGCTGAGGGTTCTGGAGAAATCTCTGGCGGCCAAGGCGCTCATCCACGCGATTGCATTGAGGGCTCCGCCCTTACAGATTCCCTGACGGTTCTAACAATGCTTAATATCAAAACATTGAATTTCAATTTACTTGAATTTTTTAAAACTGTTTAGGTCATTTTGATTATTCTTAAGGGCCCAGAAATAACATACTGCATTTTTCTTTGATTTAGCACATTAGCATTTATAATAGACAAACCGTAGAACTCAAAAATTTAATTTGAAATTTCTTTTTAATTGATATATTCACATATTTTTTGTTTAAATAATCTATAAATAAGTAAGGAACGCCAGAGAGCATATCAGTTTAAAAATATATTTAATATTTTGGAAAGAAAAGATAATTAAGAAAGAAAAAGTGCCACAAAAATCTATTTCTTTCTATACGTTAATCTAGCTATTATACTAATTGAGTTTTGCAATTAAAATACTGGGAAATTCAAAATTAAAATGTGTTAAGCAAATTCAATAATAATTCTTTGGAAAAAGAAATCTTTCAAATTTGATACATTGTGAATTCTAAGATATTGAAATATTTATAATAGATTTGTACTATCTCTGAAATTATTTAAATTTCTGATTTTTCTTTTAGTCATACAAGAGACTTTATAAATCATTGATTTGTTTGACATAAGAAAATTAAAATAATGATCACACAAAAATTAATACTTTGAAATAAAATTTGTGAAAAGAGACGAGAGGGAAATACCTTGAGAATAGTATTATATTTTTGCTCTTGGTTTTCTATTTCTCTTTTACCTTTTTTCCTCTCACTTAAGTCATAGTATAGACTATAGGGGAAATCCTCATAATTTTGTCCAGTTTCTTATTTTGGACACTTTGAGGATAACATTGGACACTAAAAATAAATTGATTAAAATGATGGATTTTTATTCCACTATTTGATGAATAATGAATTCTATCTAAATATTTGTTCTTTTTGGAAGATTTTAACACTAAATACGTTAAATTTTGAATATGATTTGAGTTGAAATTGCTTTGTTGAAAATTCAGTGTGAGCAATTGCTTACGAGAAATATGACAGAACTTCGTGGCTTACTTCAGTCTTATTTAGTTTTGGTGAAGTACTAACAAAGTTTGTTCGCTGTTTTTGAGTGATATTATTGAATATTCATTGAATATTGTGTTGATTCACGTTACTGATGATTTGTACATTTGACCTGAAGTGAGATTTGCCTTGTGAATTATATTTTTCGCGTGAAAAATGGGAAATTTTTTAAGACATTCACCAGTGAGGTGATGATTCTTATTTTGGACAGGTGTTTTTCTCACGAAATTTCGTGAAGTTTTAGCTTTTGTGATGACTAGGTTGGACAAATGCCTGGAAAAACAAAGGAGCATCATCTCTACGAAAGAGATGTAGCGAGAAATGCCCTGAAAGGCTCCCGGAAAGGTCAGGGAATGAGCGAATCCGCACGTACTTGGAGCACCGAAGTCAACTCACTTTAATGAATGATATGGAAAGTTTCCGGGCTTCTTGTGACATTCTACGGTTTCCCTTACATGAACAGGAAGAGGACTTGGTAAGATTGGTTCATGAAATGAAGAACAATGGGCATCCTATTGAGGCGGATTAGCTGTCCAAATTTACAGCCAAGTTGGACAAATTAATAAACAAGTTGTCCAAAATAAGAGCCAAGGTCACCTCTACTTATCAATTCATTTTTAAACGTATTAAAACTAATTTTAATAAAAATAAGACGATAAATAGCTTGCTAAGTTTCTAAACAACCCTTCTGAAAAGAGAGTAACAAGAAATGTCAATTAGTATAGAAAATATCGCACTTCAAACTTGGAACTTCGATGCTTATAAGCAGACTGTCCAAAATTATAAGCACTTCCCCTAGAGGAATCACAATTCAAGTGTAGAAAAAAGCTTCTGATATAGAAAATCGACCCTTGAAGCGCTTTCTTTTTTTTTCTTTAAATTTCATAAAGAAGGTATTTGAATTTGCCGTAAAATAAGAAAACTTCTGAACGGTTTTCCTCTTGGCAATAGGTAAAGTATTTATTCAATCAATGTGAGAAAATTTTGTATGAAAAATTTGAATGTTGGTATGTTGAAAAGAGTCCTCTCGAGAAATTCTTTTCCTTAATTTTTTTTTGAAAGTGATCCCATTAACTTTAAAATGTCAATTGTAAAGTAAAGATTCAAACTTTTAAATTTGAATTCAAGCTTTTGTGTGCATTTCATTCAGCGAAAATACTTTTACAAAGGATTTAAAAACTCCGTGAAATTGAGGAAATTTGGGAAAATTCTGTATTCCAAATGTTTTATAATGCTCGTTCACAGTACTTTATCTCACATAGTGATTATGTGAAAACGATACGGAAATTGCTGTGGAAAGAAAGTTTATGGTGATAGTATTAAATTTATTTGAAATTGCATTTCCACGGAATATCTACAACGACGGTATGAATAATTAATGTATGCATTAATTAAAATTTTGAACCGTCCTCTCGAATTATGCACCTGTTTACCTGTTGTTCAACTCAATGCAAATTACTTCACTATTGAATGTGAATTTTAACATTAACCATAATATAGAAATGCCTATTCTGCAATTTAATATTGAATTCCACCCTCAATCAGATTATTTCACTCAATTTTTGTTGTTGTTTCAATTCAGCGAAACATTACAAAAACCCCTGTGAAGTGCACCACGCTACAAGTGTTTTTCCACAAAAAAAATCAAGCTTAGCTTTTAAAAGTTCATTTATTGAATGAAAATATATCTTTTCGCAATAAAATTCAAAGTGATAAAATATTTATTTCACAATGCATTTCATGCTTGTTACTTCCAATTCATGTTTTTTTCGACATTCGTGCTGAATTTCACTTTCAATGATACTCTCTTTTTTAGTAGTTATGTCGGTACATTTTGTATAATTTTCGTATTTTGGAAAATATTCAGTAGGAATAGTAACACAAAATATTCCAACGATTTTTTAAGTATTTGTTATTTATCTCCCAAATATCAAATCAAATGTTTTTAAATTCTAGAATTAACCAGGATAAATGACGTGCTCAGGATTTTAATTCTGAATGGGTCGGAATTTAATATTTTGTAGTATTTATTGAAGTTTAATGATATTATAGAGATATTTTCTGATAAAGCATTTGGATTGTAGTAAAATAGTTGAAATATGAAAATCATGAGTGAGCTAGGAGCAGTGAAAAACAAGATATATGTATTATATTTCAAAAAAGCCTGGGGTGGAATGATAACTTCTCGATACTATCGAATCTATAGTATCGATAAATCTATATATGATAGATTCACTGAATAACAGATTTTTAAATATTATTAAACCATTTATTGTACCATTCTTATAAGAACGTAACTGTTGATAAATATTTACGTTAGTTATAAAAAGTACAGGTATCATTTTAATTTTTCAGAATCGAAACTCGATACTATCGAAAATAAGTTATCATGTCACCCCTGAATTCAAGCTGTTCGACATAAACTAATAAAGATAGAGATACACTAGATATACTAATAAAGAAAGTCTGTGGACAATAAAGATGTTGTCGAATTGCCGGTAACGTAAAATTGGAAAAATAATTTACGAAACGGTAATTTGTTTTAAAATTATTTCTTTACGCCATGTTATAAATAAAATTTCAACCCAAAATATGTTTTTCTTTAACCCCGGAAAAATATTTCTATTTTACAATTTTCTCAGTTTTTTTTTAGTTTAACTTTTAATTTAGATTTTTTTTACATAAGGATTATCAGCTGCTTCCCGCCAATTACGGGGTGCAGCGACGAAGCGCTCGAAAGAACTTTAGATCGCCATTTTATAATATTATTTTTTGAAAAACAAAAAAAATTGCAAACGTTTTAAAATAGTGCAAACCGGTACCGGCCAAAATCTCGAAAAGCAA
>NW_026604986.1:0-72249 GCF_024763615.1 Phlebotomus papatasi | reverse complement strand
ATAGACCCCCCAAAGTTGGCACCAAAAAAAATAATTTTTTAGGCCTTTATTGTATGCAAATCTTTAAACGCGAATATCTCCTAAACTAGAAGAGATAGACCCCCCAAAGTTGGCACCAAAAAATAAATTTTTAGGCCTATATTTGTATGCGAATCTTTAAACGCGAATATCTCCTAAACTAGAAGAGATAGACCCCCCAAAGTTGGCACCAAAAAATAATTTTTTAGGCCTATATTGTATGCAAATCTTAAACGCGAATATCTCCTAAACTAGAAGAGATAGACCCCCCAAAGTTGGCACCAAAAAAATAATTTTTTAGGCCTTTATTGTATGCGAATCTTTAAACGCGAATATCTCCTAAACTAGAAGAGATAGACCCCCCAAAAGTTGGCACCAAAAAAATAATTTTTTAGGCCTAAATTGTATGCGAATCTTTAAACGCGAATATCTCCTAAACTAGAAGAGATAGACCCCCCAAAGTTGCACCAAAAAAATAATTTTTTTAGGCCTAAATTGTATGCGAATCTTTAAACGCGAATATCTCCTAAACTAGAAGAGATTAGACCCCCCAAAGTTGGCACCAAAAAAATAATTTTTTAGGCCTATATTGTATGCAAATCTTTAAACGCGAATATCTCCTAAACTAGAAGAGATATAGACCCCCCAAAGTTGGCACCAAAAAATAATTTTTTAGGCCTATATTGTATGCGAATCTTTAAACGCGAATATCTCCTAAACTAGAAGAGATAGACCCCCCAAAGTTGGCACCAAAAAAATAATTTTTTAGGCCTATATTGTATGCGAATCTTTAAACGCGAATATCTCCTAAACTAGAAGAGATAGACCCCCCAAAGTTGGCACCAAAAAAATAATTTTTTAGGCCTATACTGTATGCGAATCTTTAAACGCGAATATCTCCTAAAGTAGAAGAGATAGACCCCCCAAAGTTGGCACCAAAAAAATAATTTTTTAGGCCTATATGTAGCAAATCTTTAAACGCGAATATCTCCTAAACTAGAAGAGATAGACCCCCAAAGTTGGCACCAAAAAAATAATTTTTTAGGCCTATACTGTATGCGAATCTTTAAACGCGAATATCTCCTAAACTAGAAGAGATAGACCCCCCAAAGTTGGCACCAAAAAAATAATTTTTTAGGCCTATACTGTATGCGAATCTTTAACGCGAATATCTCCTAAACTAGAAGAGATAGACCCCCCAAAGTTGGCACCAAAAAAATAATTTTTTAGGCCTATACTGTATTGCGAATCTTTTAAACGCGAATATCTCCTAAACTAGAAGAGATAGACCCCCCAAAGTTGGCACCAAAAAAATAATTTTTTAGGCCTATATTGTATGCAAATCTTTAAACGCGAATATCTCCTAAACTAGAAGAGATAGACCCCCCAAAGTTGGCACCAAAAAAATAATTTTTTAGGCCTATATTGTATGCAAATCTTTAAACGCGGAATATCTCCTAAACTAGAAGAGATAGACCCCCCAAAGTTGGCACCAAAAAAATAATTTTTTAGGCCTATATTGTATGCAAATCTTTAAACGCGAATATCTCCTAAACTAGAAGAGATAGACCCCCCAAAGTTGGCACCAAAAAAATAATTTTTTTAGGCCTAAATTGTATGCAAATCTTTAAACGCGAATATCTCCTAAACTAGAAGAGATAGACCCCCCAAAGTTGGCACCAAAAAAATAATTTTTTAGGCCTATATTGTATGCAAATCTTTAAACACGAATATCTCCTAAACTAGAGAGATAGACCCCCCAAAGTTGGCACCAAAAAAATAATTTTTTAGGCCTAAATTGTATGCAAATCTTTAAACGCGAATATCTCCTAAACTAGAAGAGATAGACCCCCAAAGTTGGCACCAAAAAAATAATTTTTTAGGCCTATATTGTATGCAAATCTTTAAACACGAATATCTCCTAAACTAGAAGAGATAGACCCCCCAAAGTTGGCACCAAAAAAATAATTTTTTAGGCCTAAATTGTATGCAAATCTTTAAACGCGAATATCTCCTAAACTAGAAGAGATAGACCCCCCAAAGTTGGCACCAAAAAAATAATTTTTTAGGCCTATATTGTATGCAAATCTTTAAACGCGAATATCTCCTAAACTAGAAGAGATAGACCCCCCAAAGTTGGCACCAAAAAAATAATTTTTTAGGCCTATATTGTATGCAAATCTTTAAACGCGAATATCTCCTAAACTAGAAGAGATAGACCCCCCAAAGTTGGCACCAAAAAAATAATTTTTTAGGCCTATATTGTATGCAAATCTTTAAACGCGAATATCTCCTAAACTAGAAGAGATAGACCCCCCAAAGTTGGCACCAAAAAAATAATTTTTTAGGCCTATATTGTATGCAAATCTTTAAACGCGAATATCTCCTAAACTAGAAGAGATAGACCCCCCAAAGTTGGCACCAAAAAAATAATTTTTTAGGCCTATATTGTATGCAAATCTTTAAACGCGAATATCTCCTAAACTAGAAGAGATAGACCCCCCAAAGTTGGCACCAAAAAAATAATTTTTTAGGCCTCTATTGTATGCAAATCTTTAAACGCGAATATCTCCTAAACTAGAAGAGATAGACCCCCCAAAGTTGGCACCAAAAAAATAATTTTTTAGGCCTATATTGTATGCAAATCTTTAAACGCGAATATCTCCTAAACTAGAAGAGATAGACCCCCCAAAGTTGGCACCAAAAAAATAATTTTTTAGGCCTATATTGTATGCAAATCTTTAAACGCGAATATCTCCTAAACTAGAAGAGATAGACCCCCCAAAGTTGGCACCAAAAAAATAATTTTTTTGGCCTAAATTGTATGCAAATCTTTAAACGCGAATATCTCCTAAACTAGAAGAGATAGACCCCCCAAAGTTGGCACCAAAAAAATAATTTTTTTGGCCTATATTGTATGCAAATCTTTAAACGCGAATATCTCCTAAACTAGAAGAGATAGACCCCCCAAAGTTGGCACCAAAAAAATAATTTTTTAGGCCTATATTGTATGCAAATCTTTAAACGCGAATATCTCCTAAACTAGAAGAGATAGACCCCCCAAAGTTGGCACCAAAAAAATAATTTTTTAGGCCTATATTGTATGCAAATCTTTAAACGCGAATATCTCCTAAACTAGAAGAGATAGACCCCCCAAAGTTGGCACCAAAAAATAATTTTTTAGGCCTATATTGTATGCGAATCTTTAAACGCGAATATCTCCTAAACTAGAAGAGATAGACCCCCCAAAGTTGGCACCAAAAAATAATTTTTTAGGCCTATATTGTATGCAAATCTTTAAACGCGAATATCTCCTAAACTAGAAGAGATAGACCCCCCAAAGTTGGCACCAAAAAAATAATTTTTTAGGCCTCTATTGTATGCAAATCTTTAAACGCGAATATCTCCTAAACTAGATGAGATAGACCCCCCAAAGTTGGCACCAAAAAAATAATTTTTTAGGCCTCTATTGTATGCGAATCTTTAAACGCGAATATCTCCTAAACTAGAAGAGATAGACCCCCCAAAGTTGGCACCAAAAAAATAATTTTTTAGGCCTATATTGTATGCGAATCTTTAAACGCGAATATCTCCTAAACTAGAAGAGATAGACCCCCCAAAGTTGGCACCAAAAAAATAATTTTTTAGGCCTATATTGTATGCAAATCTTTAAACGCGAATATCTCCTAAACTAGAAGAGATAGACCCCCCAAAGTTGGCACCAAAAAAATAATTTTTTAGGCCTATACTGTATGCAAATCTTTAAACGCGAATATCTCCTGAACTAGAAGAGATAGACCCCCCAAAGTTGGCACCAAAAAAATAATTTTTTAGGCCTATACTGTATGCGAATCTTTAAACGCGAATATCTCCTAAACTAGAAGAGATAGACCCCCCAAAGTTGGCACCAAAAAAATAATCTTTTAGGCCTATATTGTATGCAAATCTTTAAACGCGAATATCTCCTAAACTAGAAGAGATAGACCCCCCAAAGTTGGCACCAAAAAATAATTTTTTAGGCCTCTATTGTATGCAAATCTTTAAACGCGAATATCTCCTAAACTAGAAGAGATAGACCCCCCAAAGTTGGCACCAAAAAATAAATTTTTAGGCCTATTTTGTATGCGAATCTTTAAACGCGAATATCTCCTAAACTAGAAGAGATAGACCCCCCAAAGTTGGCACCAAAAAATAATTTTTTAGGCCTATATTGTATGCGAATCTTTAAACGCGAATATCTCCTGAACTAGAAGAGATAGACCCCGCAAAGTTGGCACCAAAAAATAAATTTTTAGGCCTATATTGTATGCAAATCTTTAAATGCGAATATCTCCTAAACTAGAAGAGATAGACCCCCCAAAGTTGGCACCAAAAAATAAATTTTTAGGCCTATATTGTATGCGAATCTTTAAACGCGAATATCTCCTAAACTAGAAGAGATAGACCCCCCAAAGTTGGCACCAAAAAAATAATCTTTTAGGCCTATATTGTATGCAAATCTTTAAACGCGAATATCTCCTAAACTAGAAGAGATAGACCCCCCAAAGTTGGCACCAAAAAAATAATTTTTTAGGCCTATATTGTATGCAAATCTTTAAACGCGAATATCTCCTAAACTAGAAGAGATAGACCCCCCAAAGTTGGCACCAAAAAAATAATCTTTTAGGCCTAAATTGTATGCAAATCTTTAAACGCGAATATCTCCTAAACTAGAAGAGATAGACCCCCCAAAGTTGGCACCAAAAAAATAATTTTTTTTTTCCTATATTGTATGCAAATCTTTAAACGCGAATATCTCCTAAACTAGAAGAGATAGACCCCCCAAAGTTGGCACCAAAAAAATAAATTTTTAGGCCTATATTGTATGCAAATCTTTAAACGCGAATATCTCCTAAACTAGAAGAGATAGACCCCCCAAAGTTGGCACCAAAAAAATAATTTTTTAGGCCTCTATTGTATGCAAATCTTTAAACGCGAATATCTCCTAAACTAGAAGAGATAGACCCCCCAAAGTTGGCACCAAAAAAATAATTTTTTAGGCCTAAATTGTATGCAAATCTTTAAACGCGAATATCTCCTAAACTAGAAGAGATAGACCCCCCAAAGTTGGCACCAAAAAAATAACTTTTTAGGCCTCTATTGTATGCAAATCTTTAAACGCGAATATCTCCTAAACTAGAAGAGATAGACCCCCCAAAGTTGGCACCAAAAAAATAACTTTTTAGGCCTAAATTGTATGCAAATCTTTAAACGCGAATATCTCCTAAACTAGAAGAGATAGACCCCCCAAAGTTGGCACCAAAAAAATAACTTTTTAGGCCTAAATTGTATGCAAATCTTTAAACGCGAATATCTCCTAAACTAGAAGAGATAGACCCCCCAAAGTTGGCACCAAAAAAATAATTTTTTAGGCCTATATTGTATGCAAATCTTTAAACGCGAATATCTCCTAAACTAGAAGAGATAGACCCCCCAAAGTTGGCACCAAAAAAATAATTTTTTAGGCCTATATTGTATGCAAATCTTTAAACGCGAATATCTCCTAAACTAGAAGAGATAGACCCCCCAAAGTTGGCACCAAAAAAAATAATTTTTTAGGCCTATATTGTATGCAAATCTTTAAACGCGAATATCTCCTAAACTAGAAGAGATAGACCCCCCAAAGTTGGCACCAAAAAAAATAATTTTTTAGGCCTATATTGTATGCAAATCTTTAAACGCGAATATCTCCTAAACTAGAAGAGATAGACCCCCCAAAGTTGGCACCAAAAAAATAATTTTTTAGGCCTATATTGTATGCAAATCTTTAAACGCGAATATCTCCTAAACTAGAAGAGATAGACCCCCCAAAGTTGGCACCAAAAAAATAATTTTTTAGGCCTATATTGTATGCAAATCTTTAAACGCGAATATCTCCTAAACTAGAAGAGATAGACCCCCCAAAGTTGGCACCAAAAAATAAATTTTTAGGCCTATATTGTATGCAAATCTTTAAACGCGAATATCTCCTAAACTAGAAGAGATAGACCCCCCAAAGTTGACACCAAAAAAATAATGGCCTATATTGTATGCAAATCTTTAAACGCGAATATCTCCTAAACTAGAAGAGATAGACCCCCCAAAGTTGGCACCAAAAAAATAATTTTTTAGGCCTATATTGTATGCAAATCTTTAAACGCGAATATCTCCTAAACTAGAAGAGATAGACCCCCCAAAGTTGGCACCAAAAAAATAATTTTTTAGGCCTATATTGTATGCAAATCTTTAAACGCGAATATCTCCTAAACTAGAAGAGATAGACCCCCCAAAGTTGGCACCAAAAAAATAATTTTTTAGGCCTCTATTGTATGCAAATCTTTAAACGCGAATATCTCCTAAACTAGAAGAGATAGACCCCCCAAAGTTGGCACCAAAAAAATAATTTTTTAGGCCTCTATTGTATGCAAATCTTTAAACGCGAATATCTCCTAAACTAGAAGAGATAGACCCCCCAAAGTTGGCACCAAAAAAATAATTTTTTAGGCCTATATTGTATGCAAATCTTTAAACGCGAATATCTCCTAAACTAGAAGAGATAGACCCCCCAAAGTTGGCACCAAAAAAATAATTTTTTAGGCCTATATTGTATGCAAATCTTTAAACGCGAATATCTCCTAAACTAGAAGAGATAGACCCCCCAAAGTTGGCACCAAAAAAATAATTTTTTAGGCCTAAATTGTATGCAAATCTTTAAACGCGAATATCTCCTAAACTAGAAGAGATAGACCCCCCAAAGTTGGCACCAAAAAAATAACTTTTTAGGCCTAAATTGTATGCAAATCTTTAAACGCGAATATCTCCTAAACTAGAAGAGATAGACCCCCCAAAGTTGGCACCAAAAAAATAACTTTTTAGGCCTAAATTGTATGCAAATCTTTAAACGCGAATATCTCCTAAACTAGAAGAGATAGACCCCCCAAAGTTGGCACCAAAAAAATAACTTTTTAGGCCTAAATTGTATGCAAATCTTTAAACGCGAATATCTCCTAAACTAGAAGAGATAGACCCCCCAAAGTTGGCACCAAAAAAATAATTATATTGTATGCAAATCTTTAAACGCGAATATCTCCTAAACTAGAAGAGATAGACCCCCCAAAGTTGGCACCAAAAAAATAATTTTTTAGGCCTATATTGTATGCAAATCTTTAAACGCGAATATCTCCTAAACTAGAAGAGATAGACCCCCCAAAGTTGGCACCAAAAAAAATAATTTTTTAGGCCTATATTGTATGCAAATCTTTAAACGCGAATATCTCCTAAACTAGAAGAGATAGACCCCCCAAAGTTGGCACCAAAAAAAATAATTTTTTAGGCCTATATTGTATGCAAATCTTTAAACGCGAATATCTCCTAAACTAGAAGAGATAGACCCCCCAAAGTTGGCACCAAAAAAATAATTTTTTAGGCCTATATTGTATGCAAATCTTTAAACGCGAATATCTCCTAAACTAGAAGAGATAGACCCCCCAAAGTTGGCACCAAAAAAATAATTTTTTAGGCCTATATTGTATGCAAATCTTTAAACGCGAATATCTCCTAAACTAGAAGAGATAGACCCCCCAAAGTTGGCACCAAAAAAATAATTTTTTTGGCCTAAATTGTATGCAAATCTTTAAACGCGAATATCTCCTAAACTAGAAGAGATAGACCCCCCAAAGTTGGCACCAAAAAAATAATTTTTTTGGCCTAAATTGTATGCAAATCTTTAAACGCGAATATCTCCTAAACTAGAAGAGATAGACCCCCCAAAGTTGGCACCAAAAAAATAATTTTTTAGGCCTATATTGTATGCAAATCTTTAAACGCGAATATCTCCTAAACTAGAAGAGATAGACCCCCCAAAGTTGGCACCAAAAAAATAATTTTTTAGGCCTATATTGTATGCAAATCTTTAAACGCGAATATCTCCTAAACTAGAAGAGATAGACCCCCCCCAAAGTTGGCACCAAAAAAATAATTTTTTTAGGCCTATATTGTATGCAAATCTTTAAACGCGAATATCTCCTAAACTAGAAGAGATAGACCCCCCAAAGTTGGCACCAAAAAAATAATTTTTTAGGCCTAAATTGTATGCAAATCTTTAAACGCGAATATCTCCTAAACTAGAAGAGATAGACCCCCCCCAAAGTTGGCACCAAAAAAATAATTTTTAGGCCTAAATTGTATGCGAATCTTTAAACGCGAATATCTCCTAAACTAGAAGAGATAGACCCCCCCAAAGTTGGCACCAAAAAAATAAATTTTTAGGCCTAAATTGTATGCAAATCTTTAAACGCGAATATCTCCTAAACTAGAAGAGATAGACCCCCCAAAGTTGGCACCAAAAAAATAATTTTTTAGGCCTAAATTGTATGCAAATCTTTAAACGCGAATATCTCCTAAACTAGAAGAGATAGACCCCCCAAAGTTGGCACCAAAAAATAATTTTTTAGGCCTAAATTGTATGCAAATCTTTAAACGCGAATATCTCCTAAACTAGAAGAGATAGACCCCCCCAAAGTTGGCACCAAAAAAATAATTTTTAGGCCTAAATTGTATGCGAATCTTTAAACGCGAATATCTCCTAAACTAGAAGAGATAGACCCCCCCAAAGTTGGCACCAAAAAAATAAATTTTTAGGCCTAAATTGTATGCAAATCTTTAAACGCGAATATCTCCTAAACTAGAAGAGATAGACCCCCCCAAAGTTGGCACCAAAAAAATAATTTTTTAGGCCTAAATTGTATGCAAATCTTTAAACACGAATATCTCCTAAACTAGAAGAGATAGACCCCCCAAAGTTGGCACCAAAAAAATAATTTTTTAGGCCTAAATTGTATGCAAATCTTTAAACGCGAATATCTCCTAAACTAGAAGAGATAGACCCCCCAAAGTTGGCACCAAAAAAATAATTTTTTAGGCCTAAATTGTATGCAAATCTTTAAACGCGAATATCTCCTAAACTAGAAGAGATAGACCCCCCAAAGTTGGCACCAAAAAAATAATTTTTTAGGCCTAAATTGTATGCAAATCTTTAAACGCGAATATCTCCTAAACTAGAAGAGATAGACCCCCCAAAGTTGGCACCAAAAAAATAATTTTTTAGGCCTAAATTGTATGCAAATCTTTAAACGCGAATATCTCCTAAACTAGAAGAGATAGACCCCCCAAGTTGGCACCAAAAAAATAATTTTTTAGGCCTATATTGTATGCAAATCTTTAAACGCGAATATCTCCTAAACTAGAAGAGATAGACCCCCCAAAGTTGGCACCAAAAAAATAATTTTTTAGGCCTATATTGTATGCAAATCTTTAAACGCGAATATCTCCTAAACTAGAAGAGATAGACCCCCCAAAGTTGGCACCAAAAAATAATTTTTTAGGCCTATATTGTATGCAAATCTTTAAAGGCGAATATCTCCTAAACTAGAAGAGATAGACCCCCCAAAGTTGGCACCAAAAAAATAATTTTTTAGGCCTATATTGTATGCAAATCTTTAAACGCGAATATCTCCTAAACTAGAAGAGATAGACCCCCCAAAGTTGGCACCAAAAAAATAATTTTTTAGGCCTATATTGTATGCAAATCTTTAAACGCGAATATCTCCTAAACTAGAAGAGATAGACCCCCCAAAGTTGGCACCAAAAAAATAATTTTTTAGGCCTATATTGTATGCAAATCTTTAAACGGCGAATATCTCCTAAACTAGAAGAGATAGACCCCCCAAAGTTGGCACCAAAAAAATAATTTTTTAGGCCTATATTGTATGCAAATCTTTAAAGGCGGATATCTCCTAAACTAGAAGAGATAGACCCCCCAAAGTTGGCACCAAAAAAATAATTTTTTAGGCCTATATTGTATGCAAATCTTTAAACGCGAATATCTCCTAAACTAGAAGAGATAGACCCCCCAAAGTTGGCACCAAAAAAATAATTTTTTAGGCCTATATTGTATGCAAATCTTTAAAGGCGAATATCTCCTAAACTAGAAGAGATAGACCCCCCAAAGTTGGCACCAAAAAAATAATTTTTTAGGCCTATATTGTATGCAAATCTTTAAACGCGAATATCTCCTAAACTAGAAGAGATAGACCCCCCAAAGTTGGCACCAAAAAAATAATTTTTTAGGCCTATATTGTATGCAAATCTTTAAACGCGAATATCTCCTAAACTAGAAGAGATAGACCCCCCAAAGTTGCACCAAAAAAATAATTTTTTAGGCCTATATTGTATGCAAATCTTTAAACGCGAATATCTCCTAAACTAGAAGAGATAGACCCCCCAAAGTTGGCCCCAAAAAATAATTTTTTAGGCCTATATTGTATGCAAATCTTTAAACGCGAATATCTCCTAAACTAGAAGAGATAGACCCCCCAAAGTTGGCACCAAAAAAATAATTTTTTAGGCCTATATTGTATGCAAATCTTTAAAGGCGAATATCTCCTAAACTAGAAGAGATAGACCCCCCAAAGTTGGCACCAAAAAAATAATTTTTTAGGCCTATATTGTATGCAAATCTTTAAAGGCGAATATCTCCTAAACTAGAAGAGATAGACCCCCCAAAGTTGGCACCAAAAAAATAATTTTTTAGGCCTATATTGTATGCAAATCTTTAAAGGCGAATATCTCCTAAACTAGAAGAGATAGACCCCCCAAAGTTTAGCACCAAAAAAATAATTTTTTAGGCCTATATTGTATGCAAATCTTTAAACGCGAATATCTCCTAAACTAGAAGAGATAGACCCCCCAAAGTTGGCACCAAAAAAATAATTTTTTAGGCCTATATTGTATGCAAATCTTTAAAGGCGAATATCTCCTAAACTAGAAGAGATAGACCCCCCAAAGTTGCACCAAAAAAATAATTTTTTAGGCCTATATTGTATGCAAATCTTTAAACGCGAATATCTCCTAAACTAGAAGAGATAGACCCCCCAAAGTTGGCACCAAAAAAATAATTTTTTAGGCCTATATTGTATGCAAATCTTTAAACGCGAATATCTCCTAAACTAGAAGAGATAGACCCCCCAAAGTTAGCACCAAAAAAATAATTTTTAGGCCTATATTGTATGCAAATCTTTAAACGCGAATATCTCCTAAACTAGAAGAGATAGACCCCCCAAAGTTGGCACCAAAAAAATAATTTTTAGGCCTATATTGTATGCAAATCTTTAAAGGCGAATATCTCCTAAACTAGAAGAGATAGACCCCCCAAAGTTGGCACCAAAAAAATAATTTTTTAGGCCTATATTGTATGCAAATCTTTAAAGGCGAATATCTCCTAAACTAGAAGAGATAGACCCCCCAAAGTTGGCACCAAAAAATAATTTTTTAGGCCTATATTGTATGCAAATCTTTAAACGCGAATATCTCCTAAACTAGAAGAGATAGACCCCCCAAAGTTGGCACCAAAAAAATAAGGCCTATTTTAGGCCTATATTGTATGCAAATCTTTAAAGGCGAATATCTCCTAAACTAGAAGAGATAGACCCCCCAAAGTTGGCACCAAAAAAATAAAGAGATAGACCCCCCAAAGTTTTTAGGCCTATATTGTATGCCCCCCAAATCTTTAAATTGTATGCAAATCTTTAAAGGCGAATATCTCCTAAACTAGAAGAGATAGACCCCCCAAAGTTGGCACCAAAAAAATAATTTTTTAGGCCTATATTGTATGCAAATCTTTAAACGCGAATATCTCCTAAACTAGAAGAGATAGACCCCCCAAAGTTAGCACCAAAAAAATAATTTTTTAGGCCTATATTGTATGCAAATCTTTAAACGCGCGAATATCTCCTATAACTAGAAGAGATAGACCCCCCAAAGTTGGCACCAAAAAATAATTTTTTAGGCCTATATTGTATGCAAATCTTTAAAGGCGAATATCTCCTAAACTAGAAGAGATAGACCCCCCAAAGTTGGCACCAAAAAAATAATTTTTTAGGCCTATATTGTATGCAAATCTTTAAACGCGAATATCTCCTAAACTAGAAGAGATAGACCCCCCAAAGTTGGCACCAAAAAAATAATTTTTTAGGCCTATATTGTATGCAAATCTTTAAACGCGAATATCTCCTAAACTAGAAGAGATAGACCCCCCAAAGTTGGCACCAAAAAAATAATTTTTTAGGCCTATATTGTATGCAAATCTTTAAAGCGAATATCTCCTAAACTAGAAGAGATAGACCCCCCAAAGTTGGCACCAAAAAAATAATTTTTTAGGCCTATATTGTATGCAAATCTTTAAAGGCGAATATCTCCTAAACTAGAAGAGATAGACCCCCCAAAGTTGGCACCAAAAAAATAATTTTTTAGGCCTATATTGTATGCAAATCTTTAAACGCGAATATCTCCTAAACTAGAAGAGATAGACCCCCCAAAGTTGGCACCAAAAAAATAATTTTTTAGGCCTATATTGTATGCAAATCTTTAAACGCGAATATCTCCTAAACTAGAAGAGATAGACCCCCCAAAGTTGGCACCAAAAAAATAATTTTTTAGGCCTATATTGTATGCAAATCTTTAAAGGCGAATATCTCCTAAACTAGAAGAGATAGACCCCCCAAAGTTGGCACCAAAAAAATAATTTTTTAGGCCTATATTGTATGCAAATCTTTAAAGGCGAATATCTCCTAAACTAGAAGAGATAGACCCCCCAAAGTTGGCACCAAAAAAATAATTTTTTAGGCCTATATTGTATGCAAATCTTTAAACGAATATCTCCTAAACTAGCGAATATCTCCTAAACTAGAAGAGATAGACCCCCCAAAGTTGGCACCAAAAAAATAATTTTTTAGGCCTATATTGTATGCAAATCTTTAAACGCGAATATCTCCTAAACTAGAAGAGATAGACCCCCCAAAGTTGGCACCAAAAAAATAATTTTTTAGGCCTATATTGTATGCAAATCTTTAAACGAAGCGAATATCTCCTAAACTAGAAGAGATAGACCCCCCAAAGTTGGCACCAAAAAAATAATTTTTTAGGCCTATATTGTATGCAAATCTTTAAACGCGAATATCTCCTAAACTAGAAGAGATAGACCCCCCAAAGTTGGCACCAAAAAAATAATTTTTTAGGCCTATATTGTATGCAAATCTTTAAACGCGAATATCTCCTAAACTAGAAGAGATAGACCCCCCAAAGTTGGCACCAAAAAAATAATTTTTTAGGCCTATATTGTATGCAAATCTTTAAACGCGAATATCTCCTAAACTAGAAGAGATAGACCCCCCAAAGTTGGCACCAAAAAAATAATTTTTTAGGCCTATATTGTATGCAAATCTTTAAACGCGAATATCTCCTAAACTAGAAGAGATAGACCCCCCAAAGTTGGCACCAAAAAAATAATTTTTTAGGCCTATATTGTATGCAAATCTTTAAACGCGAATATCTCCTAAACTAGAAGAGATAGACCCCCCAAAGTTGGCACCAAAAAAATAATTTTTTAGGCCTATATTGTATGCAAATCTTTAAACGCGAATATCTCCTAAACTAGAAGAGATAGACCCCCCAAAGTTGGCACCAAAAAAATAATTTTTTAGGCCTATATTGTATGCAAATCTTTAAACAAATCTTTAAAGCGAATATCTCCTAAACTAGAAGAGATAGACCCCCCAAAGTTGGCACCAAAAAAATAATTTTTTAGGCCTATATTGTATGCAAATCTTTAAACGCGAATATCTCCTAAACTAGAAGAGATAGACCCCCCAAAGTTGGCACCAAAAAAATAATTTTTTAGGCCTATATTGTATGCAAATCTTTAAACGCGAATATCTCCTAAACTAGAAGAGATAGACCCCCCAAAGTTGGCACCAAAAAAATAATTTTTTAGGCCTATATTGTATGCAAATCTTTAAACGCGAATATCTCCTAAACTAGAAGAGATAGACCCCCCAAAGTTGGCACCAAAAAAATAACTTTTTAGGCCTAAAAAATAAACGCGAATATTTTAGGCCCCCCAAAGTATATTGTATGCAAATCTTTAAACGCGAATATCTCCTAAACTAGAAGAGATAGACCCCCCAAAGTTGGCACCAAAAAAATAATTTTTTAGGCCTATATTGTATGCAAATCTTTAAACGCGAATATCTCCTAAACTAGAAGAGATAGACCCCCCAAAGTTGGCACCAAAAAAAATAATTTTTTAGGCCTATATTGTATGCAAATCTTTAAACGCGAATATCTCCTAAACTAGAAGAGATAGACCCCCCAAAGTTGGCACCAAAAAAAATAATTTTTTAGGCCTATATTGTATGCAAATCTTTAAACGCGAATATCTCCTAAACTAGAAGAGATAGACCCCCCAAAGTTGGCACCAAAAAAATAATTTTTTAGGCCTATATTGTATGCAAATCTTTAAACGCGAATATCTCCTAAACTAGAAGAGATAGACCCCCCAAAGTTGGCACCAAAAAAATAATTTTTTAGGCCTATATTGTATGCAAATCTTTAAACGCGAATATCTCCTAAACTAGAAGAGATAGACCCCCCAAAGTTGGCACCAAAAAAATAATTTTTTAGGCCTATATTGTATGCAAATCTTTAAACGCGAATATCTCCTAAACTAGAAGAGATAGACCCCCCAAAGTTGGCACCAAAAAAATAATTTTTTAGGCCTATATTGTATGCAAATCTTTAAAGCGAATATCTCCTAAACTAGAAGAGATAGACCCCCCAAAGTTGGCACCAAAAAAATAATTTTTTAGGCCTATATTGTATGCAAATCTTTAAACGCGAATATCTCCTAAACTAGAAGAGATAGACCCCCCAAAGTTGGCACCAAAAAAATAATTTTTTAGGCCTATATTGTATGCAAATCTTTAAACGCGAATATCTCCTAAACTAGAAGAGATAGACCCCCCAAAGTTGGCACCAAAAAAAAAAATTTTTTAGGCCTATATTGTATGCAAATCTTTAAACGCGAATATCTCCTAAACTAGAAGAGATAGACCCCCCAAAGTTGGCACCAAAAAAATAATTTTTTAGGCCTATATTGTATGCAAATCTTTAAACGCGAATATCTCCTAAACTAGAAGAGATAGACCCCCCAAAGTTGGCACCAAAAAAATAATTTTTTAGGCCTATATTGTATGCAAATCTTTAAACGCGAATATCTCCTAAACTAGAAGAGATAGACCCCCCAAAGTTGGCACCAAAAAAATAATAATTTTTTAGGCCTATATTGTATGCAAATCTTTAAACGCGAATATCTCCTAAACTAGAAGAGATAGACCCCCCAAAGTTGGCACCAAAAAAAATAATTTTTTAGGCCTATATTGTATGCAAATCTTTTGTAAACGCGAATATCTCCTAAACTAGAAGAGATAGACCCCCCAAAGTTGGCACCAAAAAAATAATTTTTTAGGCCTATATTGTATGCAAATCTTTAAACGCGAATATCTCCTAAACTAGAAGAGATAGACCCCCCAAAGTTGGCACCAAAAAATAAAGGCCTTTTTAGGCCTATATTGTATGCAAATCTTTAAACGCGAATATCTCCTAAACTAGAAGAGATAGACCCCCCAAAGTTGGCACCAAAAAAATAATTTTTTAGGCCTATATTGTATGCAAATCTTTAAACGCGAATATTGGCACCAAAAAAATAATTTTTTAGGCCTATATTGTATGCAAATCTTTAAACGCGAATCTCCTAAACTAGAAGAGATAGACCCCCCAAAGTTGGCACCAAAAAAATAATTTTTTAGGCCTATATTGTATGCAAATCTTTAAACGCGAATATCTCCTAAACTAGAAGAGATAGACCCCCCAAAGTTGGCACCAAAAAAATAATTTTTTAGGCCTATATTGTATGCAAATCTTTAAACGCGAATATCTCCTAAACTAGAAGAGATAGACCCCCCAAAGTTGGCACCAAAAAAATAATTTTTTAGGCCTATATTGTATGCAAATCTTTAAACGCGAATATCTCCTAAACTAGAAGAGATAGACCCCCCAAAGTTGGCACCAAAAAAATAATTTTTTAGGCCTATATTGTATGCAAATCTTTAAACGCGAATATCTCCTAAACTAGAAGAGATAGACCCCCCAAAGTTGGCACCAAAAAAATAATTTTTTAGGCTCTATATAGACCCCCCCAAAGTTGTATGCAAATCTTTAAACGGCGAATATCTCCTAAACTAGAAGAGATAGACCCCCCAAAGTTGGCACCAAAAAAATAATTTTTTAGGCCTATATTGTATGCAAATCTTTAAACGCGAATATCTCCTAAACTAGAAGAGATAGACCCCCCAAAGTTGGCACCAAAAAAATAATTTTTTAGGCCTATATTGTATGCAAATCTTTAAACGCGAATATCTCCTAAACTAGAAGAGATAGACCCCCCAAAGTTGGCACCAAAAAAATAATTTTTTAGGCCTATATTGTATGCAAATCTTTAAACGCGAATATCTCCTAAACTAGAAGAGATAGACCCCCCAAAGTTGGCACCAAAAAAATAATTTTTTAGGCCTATATTGTATGCAAATCTTTAAACGCGAATATCTCCTAAACTAGAAGAGATAGACCCCCCAAAGTTGGCACCAAAAAAATAATTTTTTAGGCCTATATTGTATGCAAATCTTTAAACGCGAATATCTCCTAAACTAGAAGAGATAGACCCCCCAAAGTTGGCACCAAAAAAATAATTTTTTAGGCCTATATTGTATGCAAATCTTTAAACGCGAATATCTCCTAAACTAGAAGAGATAGACCCCCCAAAGTTGGCACCAAAAAAATAATTTTTTAGGCCTATATTGTATGCAAATCTTTAAACGCGAATATCTCCTAAACTAGAAGAGATAGACCCCCCAAAGTTGGCACCAAAAAAATAATTTTTTAGGCCTATATTGTATGCAAATCTTTAAACGCGAATATCTCCTAAACTAGAAGAGATAGACCCCCCAAAGTTGGCACCAAAAAAATAATTTTTTAGGCCTATATTGTATGCAAATCTTTAAAGGCGAATATCTCCTAAACTAGAAGAGATAGACCCCCCAAAGTTGGCACCAAAAAAATAATTTTTTAGGCCTATATTGTATGCAAATCTTTAAACGCGAATATCTCCTAAACTAGAAGAGATAGACCCCCCAAAGTTGGCACCAAAAAAATAATTTTTTAGGCCTATATTGTATGCAAATCTTTAAACGGAATATCTCCTAAACTAGAAGAGATAGACCCCCCCAAAGTTGGCACCAAAAAAATAATTTTTAGGCCTATATTGTATGCAAATCTTTAAAGGCGAATATCTCCTAAACTAGAAGAGATATTGGCACCAAAAAAATAATTTTTTAGGCCTTATTGTATGCAACGCGAATATCTCCTAAACTAGAAGAGATAGACCCCCCAAAGTTGGCACCAAAAAAATAATTTTTTAGGCCTATATTGTATGCAAATCTTTAAACGCGAATATCTCCTAAACTAGAAGAGATAGACCCCCCAAAGTTGGCACCAAAAAAATAATTTTTTAGGCCTATATTGTATGCAAATCTTTAAACGCGAATATCTCCTAAACTAGAAGAGATAGACCCCCCCAAAGTTGGCACCAAAAAAATAATTTTTAGGCCTATATTGTATGCAAATCTTTAAACGCGAATATCTCCTAAACTAGAAGAGATAGACCCCCCAAAGTTGGCACCAAAAAAATAATTTTTTAGGCCTATATTGTATGCAAATCTTTAAACGCGAATATCTCCTAAACTAGAAGAGATAGACCCCCCAAAGTTGGCACCAAAAAAATAATTTTTTAGGCCTATATTGTATGCAAATCTTTAAACGCGAATATCTCCTAAACTAGAAGAGATAGACCCCCCAAAGTTGGCACCAAAAAAATAATTTTTTAGGCCTATATTGTATGCAAATCTTTAAACGCGAATATCTCCTAAACTAGAAGAGATAGACCCCCCAAAGTTGGCACCAAAAAAATAATTTTTTAGGCCTATATTGTATGCAAATCTTTAAACGCGAATATCTCCTAAACTAGAAGAGATAGACCCCCCAAAGTTGGCACCAAAAAAATAATTTTTTAGGCCTAAATTGTATGCAAATCTTTAAACGCGAATATCTCCTAAACTAGAAGAGATAGACCCCCCAAAGTTGGCACCAAAAAAATAATTTTTTAGGCCTATATTGTATGCAAATCTTTAAACGCGAATATCTCCTAAACTAGAAGAGATAGACCCCCCAAAGTTGGCACCAAAAAAATAATTTTTTAGGCCTATATTGTATGCAAATCTTTAAACGCGAATATCTCCTAAACTAGAAGAGATAGACCCCCCAAAGTTGGCACCAAAAAAATAATTTTTTAGGCCTATATTGTATGCAAATCTTTAAACGCGAATATCTCCTAAACTAGAAGAGATAGACCCCCCAAAGTTGGCACCAAAAAAATAATTTTTTAGGCCTATATTGTATGCAAATCTTTAAACGCGAATATCTCCTAAACTAGAAGAGATAGACCCCCCAAAGTTGGCACCAAAAAAATAATTTTTTAGGCCTATATTGTATGCAAATCTTTAAACGCGAATATCTCCTAAACTAGAAGAGATAGACCCCCCAAAGTTGGCACCAAAAAAATAATTTTTTAGGCCTATATTGTATGCAAATCTTTAAACGCGAATATCTCCTAAACTAGAAGAGATAGACCCCCCAAAGTTGGCACCAAAAAAATAATTTTTTAGGCCTATATTGTATGCAAATCTTTAAACGCGAATATCTCCTAAACTAGAAGAGATAGACCCCCCAAAGTTGGCACCAAAAAAATAATTTTTTAGGCCTATATTGTATGCAAATCTTTAAACGCGAATATCTCCTAAACTAGAAGAGATAGACCCCCCAAAGTTGGCACCAAAAAAATAATTTTTTAGGCCTATATTGTATGCAAATCTTTAAACGCGAATATCTCCTAAACTAGAAGAGATAGACCCCCCAAAGTTGGCACCAAAAAAATAATTTTTTAGGCCTATATTGTATGCAAATCTTTAAACGCGAATATCTCCTAAACTAGAAGAGATAGACCCCCCAAAGTTGGCACCAAAAAAATAATTTTTTAGGCCTAAATTGTATGCAAATCTTTAAACGCGAATATCTCCTAAACTAGAAGAGATAGACCCCCCAAAGTTGGCACCAAAAAAATAATTTTTTAGGCCTATATTGTATGCAAATCTTTAAACGCGAATATCTCCTAAACTAGAAGAGATAGACCCCCCAAAGTTGGCACCAAAAAAATAATTTTTTAGGCCTAAATTGTATGCAAATCTTTAAACGCGAATATCTCCTAAACTAGAAGAGATAGACCCCCCAAAGTTGGCACCAAAAAAATAATTTTTTAGGCCTATATTGTATGCAAATCTTTAAACGCGAATATCTCCTAAACTAGAAGAGATAGACCCCCCAAAGTTGGCACCAAAAAAATAATTTTTTAGGCCTATATTGTATGCAAATCTTTAAACGCGAATATCTCCTAAACTAGAAGAGATAGACCCCCCAAAGTTGGCACCAAAAAAATAATTTTTTAGGCCTATATTGTATGCAAATCTTTAAACGCGAATATCTCCTAAACTAGAAGAGATAGACCCCCCAAAGTTGGCACCAAAAAAATAATTTTTTAGGCCTATATTGTATGCAAATCTTTAAACGCGAATATCTCCTAAACTAGAAGAGATAGACCCCCCAAAGTTGGCACCAAAAAAATAATTTTTTTTTAGGCCTATATTGTATGCAAATCTTTAAACGCGAATATCTCCTAAACTAGAAGAGATAGACCCCCCAAAGTTGGCACCAAAAAAATAATTTTTTAGGCCTAAATGCAAATCTTTAAACGCGAATATCTCCTAAACTAGAAGAGATAGACCCCCAAAGTTGGCACCAAAAAAATAATTTTTTAGGCCTAATTGTATGCAAATCTTTAAACGCGAATATCTCCTAAACTAGAAGAGATAGACCCCCCAAAGTTGGCACCAAAAAAATTTTTCTTTAAAATTTTTTAAACGCGAATATCTCTAAACTAGAAGAGATAGACCCCCCAAAGTTGGCACCAAAAAAATATTTTTTAGGCCTAAATCTTTTTTTTAAACGCGAATATCTCCTAAACTAGAAGAGATAGACCCCCCAAAGTTGGCACCAAAAAAATAATTTTTTAGGCCTATATTGTATGCAAATCTTTAAACGCGAATATCTCCTAAACTAGAAGAGATAGACCCCCCAAAGTTGGCACCAAAAAAATAATTTTTTAGGCCTATATTGTATGCAAATCTTTAAACGCGAATATCTCCTAAACTAGAAGAGATAGACCCCCCAAAGTTGGCACCAAAAAAATAATTTTTTAGGCCTAAACTATTGTATGCAAATCTTTAAACGCGAATATCTCCTAAACTAGAAGAGATAGACCCCCCAAAGTTGGCACCAAAAAAATAATTTTTTAGGCCTATATTGTATGCAAATCTTTAAACGCGAATATCTCCTAAACTAGAAGAGATAGACCCCCCAAAGTTGGCACCAAAAAAATAATTTTTTAGGCCTAAATTGTATGCAAATCTTTAAACGCGAATATCTCCTAAACTAGAAGAGATAGACCCCCCAAAGTTGGCACCAAAAAAATAATTTTTTAGGCCTATATTGTATGCAAATCTTTAAACGCGAATATCTCCTAAACTAGAAGAGATAGACCCCCCAAAGTTGGCACCAAAAAAATAATTTTTTAGGCCTATATTGTATGCAAATCTTTAAACGCGAATATCTCCTAAACTAGAAGAGATAGACCCCCCAAAGTTGGCACCAAAAAAATAATTTTTTAGGCCTATATTGTATGCAAATCTTTAAACGCGAATATCTCCTAAACTAGAAGAGATAGACCCCCCAAAGTTGGCACCAAAAAAAAAGAGATAATTTTTTAGGCCTATATTGTATGCAAATCTTTAAACGCGAATATCTCCTAAACTAGAAGAGATAGACCCCCCAAAGTTGGCACCAAAAAAATAATTTTTTAGGCCTATATTGTATGCAAATCTTTAAACGCGAATATCTCCTAAACTAGAAGAGATAGACCCCCCAAAGTTGGCACCAAAAAAATAATTTTTTAGGCCTATATTGTATGCAAATCTTTAAACGCGAATATCTCCTAAACTAGAAGAGATAGACCCCCCAAAGTTGGCACCAAAAAAATAATTTTTTAGGCCTAAATTGTATGCAAATCTTTAAACGCGAATATCTCCTAAACTAGAAGAGATAGACCCCCCAAAGTTGGCACCAAAAAAATAATTTTTTAGGCCTAAATTGTATGCAAATCTTTAAACGCGAATATCTCCTAAACTAGAAGAGATAGACCCCCCCAAAGTTGGCACCAAAAAAATAAATTTTTAGGCCTAAATTGTATGCAAATCTTTAAACGCGAATATCTCCTAAACTAGAAGAGATAGACCCCCCAAAGTTGGCACCAAAAAAATAATTTTTTAGGCCTAAATTGTATGCAAATCTTTAAACGCGAATATCTCCTAAACTAGAAGAGATAGACCCCCCAAAGTTGGCACCAAAAAAATAATTTTTTAGGCCTAAATTGTATGCAAATCTTTAAACGCGAATATCTCCTAAACTAGAAGAGATAGACCCCCCAAAGTTGGCACCAAAAAAATAATTTTTTAGGCCTAAATTGTATGCAAATCTTTAAACGCGAATATCTCCTAAACTAGAAGAGATAGACCCCCCAAAGTTGGCACCAAAAAAATAATTTTTTAGGCCTAAATTGTATGCAAATCTTTAAACGCGAATATCTCCTAAACTAGAAGAGATAGACCCCCCAAAGTTGGCACCAAAAAAATAATTTTTTAGGCCTAAATTGTATGCAAATCTTTAAACGCGAATATCTCCTAAACTAGAAGAGATAGACCCCCCAAAGTTGGCACCAAAAAAATAATTTTTTAGGCCTATATTGTATGCAAATCTTTAAACGCGAATATCTCCTAAACTAGAAGAGATAGACCCCCCAAAGTTGGCACCAAAAAAATAATTTTTTAGGCCTATATTGTATGCAAATCTTTAAACGCGAATATCTCCTAAACTAGAAGAGATAGACCCCCCAAAGTTGGCACCAAAAAAATAATTTTTTAGGCCTATATTGTATGCAAATCTTTAAACGCGAATATCTCCTAAACTAGAAGAGATAGACCCCCCAAAGTTGGCACCAAAAAAATAATTTTTTAGGCCTAAATTGTATGCAAATCTTTAAACGCGAATATCTCCTAAACTAGAAGAGATAGACCCCCCAAAGTTGGCACCAAAAAAATAATTTTTTAGGCCTAAATTGTATGCAAATCTTTAAACGCGAATATCTCCTAAACTAGAAGAGATAGACCCCCCAAAGTTGGCACCAAAAAAATAATTTTTTAGGCCTAAATTGTATGCAAATCTTTAAACGCGAATATCTCCTAAACTAGAAGAGATAGACCCCCCAAAGTTGGCACCAAAAAAATAATTTTTTAGGCCTAAATTGTATGCAAATCTTTAAACGCGAATATCTCCTAAACTAGAAGAGATAGACCCCCCAAAGTTGGCACCAAAAAAATAATTTTTTAGGCCTATATTGTATGCAAATCTTTAAACGCGAATATCTCCTAAACTAGAAGAGATAGACCCCCCAAAGTTGGCACCAAAAAAATAATTTTTTAGGCCTATATTGTATGCAAATCTTTAAACGCGAATATCTCCTAAACTAGAAGAGATAGACCCCCCAAAGTTGGCACCAAAAAAATAATTTTTTAGGCCTAAATTGTATGCAAATCTTTAAACGCGAATATCTCCTAAACTAGAAGAGATAGACCCCCCAAAGTTGGCACCAAAAAAATAATTTTTTAGGCCTAAATTGTATGCAAATCTTTAAACGCGAATATCTCCTAAACTAGAAGAGATAGACCCCCCAAAGTTGGCACCAAAAAAATATTTTTTTAGGCCTATATTGTATGCAAATCTTTAAACGCGAATATCTCCTAAACTAGAAGAGATAGACCCCCCAAAGTTGGCACCAAAAAAATAATTTTTTAGGCCTAAATTGTATGCAAATCTTTAAACGCGAATATCTCCTAAACTAGAAGAGATAGACCCCCCAAAGTTGGCACCAAAAAAATAATTTTTTAGGCCTATATTGTATGCAAATCTTTAAACGCGAATATCTCCTAAACTAGAAGAGATAGACCCCCCAAAGTTGGCACCAAAAAAATATTTTTTTAGGCCTATATTGTATGCAAATCTTTAAACGCGAATATCTCCTAAACTAGAAGAGATAGACCCCCCAAAGTTGGCACCAAAAAAATAATTTTTTAGGCCTATATTGTATGCAAATCTTTAAACGCGAATATCTCCTAAACTAGAAGAGATAGACCCCCCAAAGTTGGCACCAAAAAAATAATTTTTTAGGCCTATATTGTATGCAAATCTTTAAACGCGAATATCTCCTAAACTAGAAGAGATAGACCCCCCAAAGTTGGCACCAAAAAAATAATTTTTTAGGCCTATATTGTATGCAAATCTTTAAACGCGAATATCTCCTAAACTAGAAGAGATAGACCCCCCAAAGTTGGCACCAAAAAAATAATTTTTTAGGCCTAAATTGTATGCAAATCTTTAAACGCGAATATCTCCTAAACTAGAAGAGATAGACCCCCCAAAGTTGGCACCAAAAAAATAATTTTTTAGGCCTAAATTGTATGCAAATCCTTAAACGCGAATATCTCCTGAACTAGAAGAGATAGACCCCCCAAAGTTGGCACCAAAAAATAATTTTTTAGGCCTGTATTGTATGCAAATCTTTAAACGCGAATATCTCCTGAACTAGAAGAGATAGACCCCCCAAAGTTGGCACCAAAAAAATAATTTTTTAGGCCTCTATTGTATGCAAATCTTTAAACGCGAATATCTCCTAAACTAGAAGAGATAGACCCCCCAAAGTTGGCACCAAAAAAATAATTTTTTAGGCCTCTATTGTATGCAAATCTTTAAACGCGAATATCTCCTAAACTAGAAGAGATAGACCCCCCAAAGTTGGCACCAAAAAAATAATTTTTTAGGCCTATATTGTATGCAAATCTTTAAACGCGAATATCTCCTAAACTAGAAGAGATAGACCCCCCAAAGTTGGCACCAAAAAAATAATTTTTTAGGCCTCTATTGTATGCAAATCTTTAAACGCGAATATCTCCTAAACTAGAAGAGATAGACCCCCCAAAGTTGGCACCAAAAAAATAATTTTTTAGGCCTATATTGTATGCAAATCTTTAAACGCGAATATCTCCTAAACTAGAAGAGATAGACCCCCCAAAGTTGGCACCAAAAAAATAATTTTTTAGGCCTAAATTGTATGCAAATCTTTAAACGCGAATATCTCCTAAACTAGAAGAGATAGACCCCCCAAAGTTGGCACCAAAAAAATAATTTTTTAGGCCTAAATTGTATGCAAATCCCCCCAAAGTTAAAAAAATAATTTTTTAGGCGCGAATATCTCCTGAACTAGAAGAGATAGACCCCCCAAAGTTGGCACCAAAAAAATAATTTTTTAGGCCTGTATTGTATGCAAATCTTTTTTTAAACGCGAATATCTCCTGAACTAGAAGAGATAGACCCCCCAAAGTTGGCACCAAAAAAATAATTTTTTAGGCCTCTATTGTATGCAAATCTTTAAACGCGAATATCTCCTAAACTAGAAGAGATAGACCCCCCAAAGTTGGCACCAAAAAAATAATTTTTTAGGCCTCTATTGTATGCAAATCTTTAAACGCGAATATCTCCTAAACTAGAAGAGATAGACCCCCCAAAGTTGGCACCAAAAAAATAATTTTTTAGGCCTCTATTGTATGCAAATCTTTAAACGCGAATATCTCCTAAACTAGAAGAGATAGACCCCCCAAAGTTGGCACCAAAAAAATAATTTTTTAGGCCTCTATTGTATGCAAATCTTTAAACGCGAATATCTCCTAAACTAGAAGAGATAGACCCCCCAAAGTTGGCACCAAAAAAATAATTTTTTAGGCCTATATTGTATGCAAATCTTTAAACGCGAATATCTCCTAAACTAGAAGAGATAGACCCCCCAAAGTTGGCACCAAAAAAATAATTTTTTAGGCCTATATTGTATGCAAATCTTTAAACGCGAATATCTCCTAAACTAGAAGAGATAGACCCCCCAAAGTTGGCACCAAAAAAATATTTTTTTAGGCCTATATTGTATGCAAATCTTTAAACGCGAATATCTCCTAAACTAGAAGAGATAGACCCCCCAAAGTTGGCACCAAAAAAATAATTTTTTAGGCCTATATTGTATGCAAATCTTTAAACGCGAATATCTCCTAAACTAGAAGAGATAGACCCCCCAAAGTTGGCACCAAAAAAATAATTTTTTAGGCCTATATTGTATGCAAATCTTTAAACGCGAATATCTCCTAAACTAGAAGAGATAGACCCCCCAAAGTTGGCACCAAAAAATAATTTTTTAGGCCTATATTGTATGCAAATCTTTAAACGCGAATATCTCCTAAACTAGAAGAGATAGACCCCCCAAAGTTGGCACCAAAAAAATAATTTTTTAGGCCTATATTGTATGCAAATCTTTAAACGCGAATATCTCCTAAACTAGAAGAGATAGACCCCCCAAAGTTGGCACCAAAAAAATAATTTTTTAGGCCTATATTGTATGCAAATCTTTAAACGCGAATATCTCCTAAACTAGAAGAGATAGACCCCCCAAAGTTGGCACCAAAAAAATATTTTTTTAGGCCTATATTGTATGCAAATCTTTAAACGCGAATATCTCCTAAACTAGAAGAGATAGACCCCCCAAAGTTGGCACCAAAAAAATAATTTTTTAGGCCTAAATTGTATGCAAATCTTTAAACGCGAATATCTCCTAAACTAGAAGAGATAGACCCCCCAAAGTTGGCACCAAAAAAATAATTTTTTAGGCCTAAATTGTATGCAAATCCTTAAACGCGAATATCTCCTGAACTAGAAGAGATAGACCCCCCAAAGTTGGCACCAAAAAATAATTTTTTAGGCCTGTATTGTATGCAAATCTTTAAACGCGAATATCTCCTGAACTAGAAGAGATAGACCCCCCAAAGTTGGCACCAAAAAAATAATTTTTTAGGCCTCTATTGTATGCAAATCTTTAAACGCGAATATCTCCTAAACTAGAAGAGATAGACCCCCCAAAGTTGGCACCAAAAAAATAATTTTTTAGGCCTCTATTGTATGCAAATCTTTAAACGCGAATATCTCCTAAACTAGAAGAGATAGACCCCCCAAAGTTGGCACCAAAAAAATAATTTTTTAGGCCTATATTGTATGCAAATCTTTAAACGCGAATATCTCCTAAACTAGAAGAGATAGACCCCCCAAAGTTGGCACCAAAAAAATAATTTTTTAGGCCTCTATTGTATGCAAATCTTTAAACGCGAATATCTCCTAAACTAGAAGAGATAGACCCCCCAAAGTTGGCACCAAAAAAATAATTTTTTAGGCCTATATTGTATGCAAATCTTTAAACGCGAATATCTCCTAAACTAGAAGAGATAGACCCCCCAAAGTTGGCACCAAAAAAATAATTTTTTAGGCCTAAATTGTATGCAAATCTTTAAACGCGAATATCTCCTAAACTAGAAGAGATAGACCCCCCAAAGTTGGCACCAAAAAAATAATTTTTTAGGCCTAAATTGTATGCAAATCCTTAAACGCGAATATCTCCTGAACTAGAAGAGATAGACCCCCCAAAGTTGGCACCAAAAAATAATTTTTTAGGCCTGTATTGTATGCAAATCTTTAAACGCGAATATCTCCTGAACTAGAAGAGATAGACCCCCCAAAGTTGGCACCAAAAAAATAATTTTTTAGGCCTCTATTGTATGCAAATCTTTAAACGCGAATATCTCCTAAACTAGAAGAGATAGACCCCCCAAAGTTGGCACCAAAAAAATAATTTTTTAGGCCTCTATTGTATGCAAATCTTTAAACGCGAATATCTCCTAAACTAGAAGAGATAGACCCCCCAAAGTTGGCACCAAAAAAATAATTTTTTAGGCCTCTATTGTATGCAAATCTTTAAACGCGAATATCTCCTAAACTAGAAGAGATAGACCCCCCAAAGTTGGCACCAAAAAAATAATTTTTTAGGCCTCTATTGTATGCAAATCTTTAAACGCGAATATCTCCTAAACTAGAAGAGATAGACCCCCCAAAGTTGGCACCAAAAAAATAATTTTTTAGGCCTATATTGTATGCAAATCTTTAAACGCGAATATCTCCTAAACTAGAAGAGATAGACCCCCCAAAGTTGGCACCAAAAAAATAATTTTTTAGGCCTAAATTGTATGCAAATCTTTAAACGCGAATATCTCCTAAACTAGAAGAGATAGACCCCCCAAAGTTGGCACCAAAAAAATAATTTTTTAGGCCTAAATTGTATGCAAATCCTTAAACGCGAATATCTCCTGAACTAGAAGAGATAGACCCCCCAAAGTTGGCACCAAAAAATAATTTTTTAGGCCTGTATTGTATGCAAATCTTTAAACGCGAATATCTCCTGAACTAGAAGAGATAGACCCCCCAAAGTTGGCACCAAAAAAATAATTTTTTAGGCCTCTATTGTATGCAAATCTTTAAACGCGAATATCTCCTAAACTAGAAGAGATAGACCCCCCAAAGTTGGCACCAAAAAAATAATTTTTTAGGCCTCTATTGTATGCAAATCTTTAAACGCGAATATCTCCTAAACTAGAAGAGATAGACCCCCCAAAGTTGGCACCAAAAAAATAATTTTTTAGGCCTATATTGTATGCAAATCTTTAAACGCGAATATCTCCTAAACTAGAAGAGATAGACCCCCCAAAGTTGGCACCAAAAAAATAATTTTTTAGGCCTCTATTGTATGCAAATCTTTAAACGCGAATATCTCCTAAACTAGAAGAGATAGACCCCCCAAAGTTGGCACCAAAAAAATAATTTTTTAGGCCTATATTGTATGCAAATCTTTAAACGCGAATATCTCCTAAACTAGAAGAGATAGACCCCCCAAAGTTGGCACCAAAAAAATAATTTTTTAGGCCTAAATTGTATGCAAATCTTTAAACGCGAATATCTCCTAAACTTGAAGAGATAGACCCCCCAAAGTTGGCACCAAAAAAATAATTTTTTAGGCCTAAATTGTATGCAAATCCTTAAACGCGAATATCTCCTGAACTAGAAGAGATAGACCCCCCAAAGTTGGCACCAAAAAATAATTTTTTAGGCCTGTATTGTATGCAAATCTTTAAACGCGAATATCTCCTGAACTAGAAGAGATAGACCCCCCAAAGTTGGCACCAAAAAAATAATTTTTTAGGCCTCTATTGTATGCAAATCTTTAAACGCGAATATCTCCTAAACTAGAAGAGATAGACCCCCCAAAGTTGGCACCAAAAAAATAATTTTTTAGGCCTCTATTGTATGCAAATCTTTAAACGCGAATATCTCCTAAACTAGAAGAGATAGACCCCCCAAAGTTGGCACCAAAAAAATAATTTTTTAGGCCTCTATTGTATGCAAATCTTTAAACGCGAATATCTCCTAAACTAGAAGAGATAGACCCCCCAAAGTTGGCACCAAAAAAATAATTTTTTAGGCCTCTATTGTATGCAAATCTTTAAACGCGAATATCTCCTAAACTAGAAGAGATAGACCCCCCAAAGTTGGCACCAAAAAAATAATTTTTTAGGCCTATATTGTATGCAAATCTTTAAACGCGAATATCTCCTAAACTAGAAGAGATAGACCCCCCAAAGTTGGCACCAAAAAAATAATTTTTTAGGCCTATATTGTATGCAAATCTTTAAACGCGAATATCTCCTAAACTAGAAGAGATAGACCCCCCAAAGTTGGCACCAAAAAAATAATTTTTTAGGCCTCTATTGTATGCAAATCTTTAAACGCGAATATCTCCTAAACTAGAAGAGATAGACCCCCCAAAGTTGGCACCAAAAAAATAATTTTTTAGGCCTCTATTGTATGCAAATCTTTAAACGCGAATATCTCCTAAACTAGAAGAGATAGACCCCCCAAAGTTGGCACCAAAAAAATAATTTTTTAGGCCTCTATTTTTCTTTAGGCCTCTAGAAGAGATAGACCCCCCAAAGTTGGCACCAAAAAAATAATTTTTTAGGCCTAATGCAAATCTTTAAACGCGAATATCTCCTAAACTAGAAGAGATAGACCCCCCAAAGTTGGCACCAAAAAAATAATTTTTTAGGCCTATATTGTATGCAAATCTTTAAACGCGAATATCTCCTAAACTAGAAGAGATAGACCCCCCAAAGTTGGCACCAAAAAAATAATTTTTTAGGCCTATATTGTATGCAAATCTTTAAACGCGAATATCTCCTAAACTAGAAGAGATAGACCCCCCAAAGTTGGCACCAAAAAAATAATTTTTTAGGCCTATATTGTATGCAAATCTTTAAACGCGAATATCTCCTAAACTAGAAGAGATAGACCCCCCAAAGTTGGCACCAAAAAAATAATTTTTTAGGCCTCTATTGTATGCAAATCTTTAAACGCGAATATCTCCTAAACTAGAAGAGATAGACCCCCCAAAGTTGGCACCAAAAAAATAATTTTTTAGGCCTATATTGTATGCAAATCTTTAAACGCGAATATCTCCTAAACTAGAAGAGATAGACCCCCCAAAGTTGGCACCAAAAAAATAATTTTTTAGGCCTCTATTGTATGCAAATCTTTAAACGCGAATATCTCCTAAACTAGAAGAGATAGACCCCCCAAAGTTGGCACCAAAAAAATATTTTTTTAGGCCTATATTGTATGCAAATCTTTAAACGCGAATATCTCCTAAACTAGAAGAGATAGACCCCCCAAAGTTGGCACCAAAAAAATAATTTTTTAGGCCTATATTGTATGCAAATCTTTAAACGCGAATATCTCCTAAACTAGAAGAGATAGACCCCCCAAAGTTGGCACCAAAAAAATAATTTTTTAGGCCTATATTGTATGCAAATCTTTAAACGCGAATATCTCCTAAACTAGAAGAGATAGACCCCCCAAAGTTGGCACCAAAAAAATAATTTTTTAGGCCTATATTGTATGCAAATCTTTAAACGCGAATATCTCCTAAACTAGAAGAGATAGACCCCCCAAAGTTGGCACCAAAAAAATAATTTTTTAGGCCTCTATTGTATGCAAATCTTTAAACGCGAATATCTCCTAAACTAGAAGAGATAGACCCCCCAAAGTTGGCACCAAAAAAATAATTTTTTAGGCCTAAATTGTATGCAAATCCTTAAACGCGAATATCTCCTGAACTAGAAGAGATAGACCCCCCAAAGTTGGCACCAAAAAATAATTTTTTAGGCCTGTATTGTATGCAAATCTTTAAACGCGAATATCTCCTGAACTAGAAGAGATAGACCCCCCAAAGTTGGCACCAAAAAAATAATTTTTTAGGCCTCTATTGTATGCAAATCTTTAAACGCGAATATCTCCTAAACTAGAAGAGATAGACCCCCCAAAGTTGGTACCAAAAAAATAATTTTTTAGGCCTCTATTGTATGCAAATCTTTAAACGCGAATATCTCCTAAACTAGAAGAGATAGACCCCCCAAAGTTGGCACCAAAAAAATAATTTTTTAGGCCTATATTGTATGCAAATCTTTAAACGCGAATATCTCCTAAACTAGAAGAGATAGACCCCCCAAAGTTGGCACCAAAAAAATAATTTTTTAGGCCTCTATTGTATGCAAATCTTTAAACGCGAATATCTCCTAAACTAGAAGAGATAGACCCCCCAAAGTTGGCACCAAAAAAATAATTTTTTAGGCCTCTATTGTATGCAAATCTTTAAACGCGAATATCTCCTAAACTAGAAGAGATAGACCCCCCAAAGTTGGCACCAAAAAAATAATTTTTTAGGCCTCTATTGTATGCAAATCTTTAAACGCGAATATCTCCTAAACTAGAAGAGATAGACCCCCCAAAGTTGGCACCAAAAAAATAATTTTTTAGGCCTATATTGTATGCAAATCTTTAAACGCGAATATCTCCTAAACTAGAAGAGATAGACCCCCCAAAGTTGGCACCAAAAAAATAATTTTTTAGGCCTCTATTGTATGCAAATCTTTAAACGCGAATATCTCCTAAACTAGAAGAGATAGACCCCCCAAAGTTGGCACCAAAAAAATAATTTTTTAGGCCTATATTGTATGCAAATCTTTAAACGCGAATATCTCCTAAACTAGAAGAGATAGACCCCCCAAAGTTGGCACCAAAAAAATAATTTTTTAGGCCTATATTGTATGCAAATCTTTAAACGCGAATATCTCCTAAACTAGAAGAGATAGACCCCCCAAAGTTGGCACCAAAAAAATAATTTTTTAGGCCTAAATTGTATGCAAATCTTTAAACGCGAATATCTCCTAAACTAGAAGAGATAGACCCCCCAAAGTTGGCACCAAAAAAATAATTTTTTAGGCCTAAATTGTATGCAAATCCTTAAACGCGAATATCTCCTGAACTAGAAGAGATAGACCCCCCAAAGTTGGCACCAAAAAATAATTTTTTAGGCCTGTATTGTATGCAAATCTTTAAACGCGAATATCTCCTGAACTAGAAGAGATAGACCCCCCAAAGTTGGCACCAAAAAAATAATTTTTTAGGCCTCTATTGTATGCAAATCTTTAAACGCGAATATCTCCTAAACTAGAAGAGATAGACCCCCCAAAGTTGGCACCAAAAAAATAATTTTTTAGGCCTCTATTGTATGCAAATCTTTAAACGCGAATATCTCCTAAACTAGAAGAGATAGACCCCCCAAAGTTGGCACCAAAAAAATAATTTTTTAGGCCTATATTGTATGCAAATCTTTAAACGCGAATATCTCCTAAACTAGAAGAGATAGACCCCCCAAAGTTGGCACCAAAAAAATAATTTTTTAGGCCTCTATTGTATGCAAATCTTTAAACGCGAATATCTCCTAAACTAGAAGAGATAGACCCCCCAAAGTTGGCACCAAAAAAATAATTTTTTAGGCCTCTATTGTATGCAAATCTTTAAACGCGAATATCTCCTAAACTAGAAGAGATAGACCCCCCAAAGTTGGCACCAAAAAAATAATTTTTTAGGCCTAAATTGTATGCAAATCTTTAAACGCGAATATCTCCTAAACTAGAAGAGATAGACCCCCCAAAGTTGGCACCAAAAAAATAATTTTTTAGGCCTATATTGTATGCAAATCTTTAAACGCGAATATCTCCTAAACTAGAAGAGATAGACCCCCCAAAGTTGGCACCAAAAAAATAATTTTTTAGGCCTATATTGTATGCAAATCTTTAAACGCGAATATCTCCTAAACTAGAAGAGATAGACCCCCCAAAGTTGGCACCAAAAAAATAATTTTTTAGGCCTCTATTGTATGCAAATCTTTAAACGCGAATATCTCCTAAACTAGAAGAGATAGACCCCCCAAAGTTGGCACCAAAAAAATAATTTTTTAGGCCTCTATTGTATGCAAATCTTTAAACGCGAATATCTCCTAAACTAGAAGAGATAGACCCCCCAAAGTTGGCACCAAAAAAAATAATTTTTTAGGCCTATATTGTATGCAAATCTTTAAACGCGAATATCTCCTAAACTAGAAGAGATAGACCCCCCAAAGTTGGCACCAAAAAAATAATTTTTTAGGCCTCTATTGTATGCAAATCTTTAAACGCGAATATCTCCTAAACTAGAAGAGATAGACCCCCCAAAGTTGGCACCAAAAAAATAATTTTTTAGGCCTCTATTGTATGCAAATCTTTAAACGCGAATATCTCCTAAACTAGAAGAGATAGACCCCCCAAAAGTTGGCACCAAAAAAATATTTTTTTAGGCCTATATTGTATGCAAATCTTTAAACGCGAATATCTCCTAAACTAGAAGAGATAGACCCCCCAAAGTTGGCACCAAAAAAATAATTTTTTAGGCCTAAATTGTATGCAAATCTTTAAACGCGAATATCTCCTAAACTAGAAGAGATAGACCCCCCAAAGTTGGCACCAAAAAAATAATTTTTTAGGCCTAAATTGTATGCAAATCCTTAAACGCGAATATCTCCTGAACTAGAAGAGATAGACCCCCCAAAGTTGGCACCAAAAAATAATTTTTTAGGCCTGTATTGTATGCAAATCTTTAAACGCGAATATCTCCTGAACTAGAAGAGATAGACCCCCCAAAGTTGGCACCAAAAAAATAATCTTTTAGGCCTCTATTGTATGCAAATCTTTAAACGCGAATATCTCCTAAACTAGAAGAGATAGACCCCCCAAAGTTGGCACCAAAAAAATAATTTTTTAGGCCTCTATTGTATGCAAATCTTTAAACGCGAATATCTCCTAAACTAGAAGAGATAGACCCCCCAAAGTTGGCACCAAAAAAATAATTTTTTAGGCCTCTATTGTATGCAAATCTTTAAACGCGAATATCTCCTAAACTAGAAGAGATAGACCCCCCAAAGTTGGCACCAAAAAAATAATTTTTTAGGCCTATATTGTATGCAAATCTTTAAACGCGAATATCTCCTAAACTAGAAGAGATAGACCCCCCAAAGTTGGCACCAAAAAAATAATCTTTTAGGCCTATATTGTATGCAAATCTTTAAACGCGAATATCTCCTAAACTAGAAGAGATAGACCCCCCAAAGTTGGCACCAAAAAAATAATTTTTTAGGCCTAAATTGTATGCAAATCCTTAAACGCGAATATCTCCTGAACTAGAAGAGATAGACCCCCCAAAGTTGGCACCAAAAAAATATTTTTTTAGGCCTATATTGTATGCAAATCTTTAAACGCGAATATCTCCTAAACTAGAAGAGATAGACCCCCCAAAGTTGGCACCAAAAAAATAATCTTTTAGGCCTATATTGTATGCAAATCTTTAAACGCGAATATCTCCTAAACTAGAAGAGATAGACCCCCCAAAGTTGGCACCAAAAAAATAATCTTTTAGGCCTCTATTGTATGCAAATCTTTAAACGCGAATATCTCCTAAACTAGAAGAGATAGACCCCCCAAAGTTGGCATCAAAAAAAAATTTTTTAGGCATATTTTGTAAGCAAATCTTTAAACGCGAATATCTCCTAAACTAGAAGAGATAGACCCCCCAAAGTTGGCACCAAAAAAATAATTTTTTAGGCCTAAATTGTATGCAAATCCTTAAACGCGAATATCTCCTGAACTAGAAGAGATAGACCCCCCAAAGTTGGCACCAAAAAAATATTTTTTTAGGCCTATATTGTATGCAAATCTTTAAACGCGAATATCTCCTAAACTAGAAGAGATAGACCCCCCAAAGTTGGCACCAAAAAAATAATGTTTTAGGCCTATATTGTATGCAAATCTTTAAACGCGAATATCTCCTAAACTAGAAGAGATAGACCCCCCAAAGTTGGCACCAAAAAAATAATCTTTTAGGCCTCTATTGTATGCAAATCTTTAAACGCGAATATCTCCTAAACTAGAAGAGATAGACTATTGTATGCAAATCTTTAAACGCGAATATCTCCTAAACTAGAAGAGATAGACCCCCCAAAGTTGGCACCAAAATAATAATTTTTTAGGCCTCTATTGTATGCAAATCTTTAAACGCGAATATCTCCTAAACTAGAAGAGATAGACCCCCCAAAGTTGGCACCAAAAAAATAATCTTTTAGGCCTATATTGTATGCAAATCTTTAAACGCGAATATCTCCTAAACTAGAAGAGATAGACCCCCCAAAGTTGGCACCAAAAAAATAATCTTTTAGGCCTCTATTGTATGCAAATCTTTAAACGCGAATATCTCCTAAACTAGAAGAGATAGACCCCCCAAAGTTGGCACCAAAATAATAATTTTTTAGGCCTCTATTGTATGCAAATCTTTAAACGCGAATATCTCCTAAACTAGAAGAGATAGACCCCCCAAAGTTGGCACCAAAAAAATAATTTTTTAGGCCTCTATTGTATGCAAATCTTTAAACGCGAATATCTCCTAAACTAGAAGAGATAGACCCCCCAAAGTTGGCACCAAAAAAATAATTTTTTAGGCCTCTATTGTATGCAAATCTTTAAACGCGAATATCTCCTAAACTAGAAGAGATAGACCCCCCAAAGTTGGCACCAAAAAAATAATTTTTTAGGCCTCTATTGTATGCAAATCTTTAAACGCGAAAATCTCCTAAACTAGAAGAGATAGACCCCCCAAAGTTGGCACCAAAAAAATAATTTTTTAGGCCTCTATTGTATGCAAATCTTTAAACGCGAATATCTCCTAAACTAGAAGAGATAGACCCCCCAAAGTTGGCACCAAAAAAATAATTTTTTAGGCCTCTATTGTATGCAAATCTTTAAACGCGAAAATCTCCTAAACTAGAAGAGATAGACCCCCCAAAGTTGGCACCAAAAAAATAATTTTTTAGGCCTCTATTGTATGCAAATCTTTAAACGCGAAAATCTCCTAAACTAGAAGAGATAGACCCCCCAAAGTTGGCACCAAAAAAATAATTTTTTAGGCCTCTATTGTATGCAAATCTTTAAACGCGAAAATCTCCTAAACTAGAAGAGATAGACCCCCCAAAGTTGGCACCAAAAAAATAATTTTTTAGGCCTCTATTGTATGCAAATCTTTAAACGCGAATATCTCCTAAACTAGAAGAGATAGACCCCCCAAAGTTGGCACCAAAAAAATAATTTTTTAGGCCTATATTGTATGCAAATCTTTAAACGCGAATATCTCCTAAACTAGAAGAGATAGACCCCCCAAAGTTGGCACCAAAAAAATAATTTTTTAGGCCTATATTGTATGCAAATCTTTAAACGCGAATATCTCCTAAACTAGAAGAGATAGACCCCCCAAAGTTAGCACCAAAAAAATAATTTTTTAGGCCTCTATTGTATGCAAATCTTTAAACGCGAATATCTCCTAAACTAGAAGAGATAGACCCCCCAAAGTTGGCACCAAAAAAATAATTTTTTAGGCCTCTATTGTATGCAAATCTTTAAACGCGAATATCTCCTAAACTAGAAGAGATAGACCCCCCAAAGTTGGCACCAAAAAAATAATTTTTTAGGCCTATATTGTATGCAAATCTTTAAACGCGAATATCTCCTAAACTAGAAGAGATAGACCCCCCAAAGTTGGCACCAAAAAAATAATTTTTTAGGCCTATATTGTATGCAAATCTTTAAACGCGAATATCTCCTAAACTAGAAGAGATAGACCCCCCAAAGTTGGCACCAAAAAAATAATTTTTTAGGCCTCTATTGTATGCAAATCTTTAAACGCGAATATCTCCTAAACTAGAAGAGATAGACCCCCCAAAGTTGGCACCAAAAAAATAATTTTTTAGGCCTCTATTGTATGCAAATCTTTAAACGCGAATATCTCCTAAACTAGAAGAGATAGACTCCCCAAAGTTGGCACCAAAAAAATAATTTTTTAGGCCTATATTGTATGCAAATCTTTAAACGCGAATATCTCCTAAACTAGAAGAGATAGACCCCCCAAAGTTGGCACCAAAAAAATAATTTTTTAGGCCTCTATTGTATGCAAATCTTTAAACGCGAATATCTCCTAAACTAGAAGAGATAGACCCCCCAAAGTTGGCACCAAAAAAATAATTTTTTAGGCAAAAAAAACGCGAATATCTCCTAAACTAGAAGAGATAGACCCCCCAAAGTTTAATTTTTTAGGCCTATATTGTATGCAAATCTTTAAACGCGAATATCTCCTAAACTAGAAGAGATAGACCCCCCAAAGTTGGCAAAAAAAATAATTTTTTAGGCCTTATTGTATGCAAATCTTTAAACGCGAATATCTCCTAAACTAGAAGAGATAGACCCCCCAAAGTTGGCACCAAAAAAATAATTTTTTAGGCCTATATTGTATGCAAATCTTTAAACGCGAATATCTCCTAAACTAGAAGAGATAGACCCCCCAAAGTTGGCACCAAAAAAATAATTTTTTAGGCCTCTATTGTATGCAAATCTTTAAACGCGAATATCTCCTAAACTAGAAGAGATAGACCCCCCAAAGTTGGCACCAAAAAAATAATTTTTTAGGCCTCTATTGTATGCAAATCTTTAAACGCGAATATCTCCTAAACTAGAAGAGATAGACCCCCCAAAGTTGGCACCAAAAAAATAATTTTTTAGGCCTATATTGTATGCAAATCTTTAAACGCGAATATCTCCTAAACTAGAAGAGATAGACCCCCCAAAGTTGGCACCAAAAAAATAATTTTTTAGGCCTATATTGTATGCAAATCTTTAAACGCGAATATCTCCTAAACTAGAAGAGATAGACCCCCCAAAGTTGGCACCAAAAAAATAATTTTTTAGGCCTCTATTGTATGCAAATCTTTAAACGCGAATATCTCCTAAACTAGAAGAGATAGACCCCCCAAAGTTGGCACCAAAAAAATAATTTTTTAGGCCTATATTGTATGCAAATCTTTAAACGCGAATATCTCCTAAACTAGAAGAGATAGACCCCCCAAAGTTGGCACCAAAAAAATAATTTTTTAGGCCTCTATTGTATGCAAATCTTTAAACGCGAATATCTCCTAAACTAGAAGAGATAGACCCCCCAAAGTTGGCACCAAAAAAATAATTTTTTAGGCCTAAATTGTATGCAAATCTTTAAACGCGAATATCTCCTAAACTAGAAGAGATAGACCCCCCAAAGTTGGCACCAAAAAAATATTTTTTTAGGCCTATATTGTATGCAAATCTTTAAACGCGAATATCTCCTAAACTAGAAGAGATAGACCCCCCAAAGTTGGCACCAAAAAAATAATTTTTTAGGCCTATATTGTATGCAAATCTTTAAACGCGAATATCTCCTAAACTAGAAGAGATAGACCCCCCAAAGTTGGCACCAAAAAAATAATTTTTTAGGCCTAAATTGTATGCAAATCTTTAAACGCGAATATCTCCTAAACTAGAAGAGATAGACCCCCCAAAGTTGGCACCAAAAAAATATTTTTTTAGGCCTATATTGTATGCAAATCTTTAAACGCGAATATCTCCTAAACTAGAAGAGATAGACCCCCCAAAGTTGGCACCAAAAAAATAATTTTTTAGGCCAATATTGTATGCAAATCTTTAAACGCGAATATCTCCTAAACTAGAAGAGATAGACCCCCCAAAGTTGGCACCAAAAAAATAATTTTTTAGGCCTCTATTGTATGCAAATCTTTAAACGCGAATATCTCCTAAACTAGAAGAGATAGACCCCCCAAAGTTGGCACCAAAAAAATAATTTTTTAGGCCTAAATTGTATGCAAATCCTTAAACGCGAATATCTCCTGAACTAGAAGAGATAGACCCCCCAAAGTTGGCACCAAAAAAATAATTTTTTAGGCCTGTATTGTATGCAAATCTTTAAACGCGAATATCTCCTGAACTAGAAGAGATAGACCCCCCAAAGTTGGCACCAAAAAAATAATTTTTTAGGCCTCTATTGTATGCAAATCTTTAAACGCGAATATCTCCTAAACTAGAAGAGATAGACCCCCCAAAGTTGGCACCAAAAAAATAATTTTTTAGGCCTCTATTGTATGCAAATCTTTAAACGCGAATATCTCCTAAACTAGAAGAGATAGACCCCCCAAAGTTGGCACCAAAAAAATAATTTTTTAGGCCTATATTGTATGCAAATCTTTAAACGCGAATATCTCCTAAACTAGAAGAGATAGACCCCCCAAAGTTGGCACCAAAAAAATAATTTTTTAGGCCTCTATTGTATGCAAATCTTTAAACGCGAATATCTCCTAAACTAGAAGAGATAGACCCCCCAAAGTTGGCACCAAAAAAATAATTTTTTAGGCCTCTATTGTATGCAAATCTTTAAACGCGAAAATCTCCTAAACTAGAAGAGATAGACCCCCCAAAGTTGGCACCAAAAAAATAATTTTTTAGGCCTCTATTGTATGCAAATCTTTAAACGCGAATATCTCCTAAACTAGAAGAGATAGACCCCCCAAAGTTGGCACCAAAAAAATAATTTTTTAGGCCTCTATTGTATGCAAATCTTTAAACGCGAAAATCTCCTAAACTAGAAGAGATAGACCCCCCAAAGTTGGCACCAAAAAAATAATTTTTTAGGCCTCTATTGTATGCAAATCTTTAAACGCGAAAATCTCCTAAACTAGAAGAGATAGACCCCCCAAAGTTGGCACCAAAAAAATAATTTTTTAGGCCTCTATTGTATGCAAATCTTTAAACGCGAAAATCTCCTAAACTAGAAGAGATAGACCCCCCAAAGTTGGCACCAAAAAAATAATTTTTTAGGCCTCTATTGTATGCAAATCTTTAAACGCGAATATCTCCTAAACTAGAAGAGATAGACCCCCCAAAGTTGGCACCAAAAAAATAATTTTTTAGGCCTATATTGTATGCAAATCTTTAAACGCGAATATCTCCTAAACTAGAAGAGATAGACCCCCCAAAGTTGGCACCAAAAAAATAATTTTTTAGGCCTATATTGTATGCAAATCTTTAAACGCGAATATCTCCTAAACTAGAAGAGATAGACCCCCCAAAGTTGGCACCAAAAAAATAATTTTTTAGGCCTCTATTGTATGCACCAAAAAAATAATTTTTTAGGCCTCTATTGTATGCAAATCTTTAAACGCGAATATCTCCTAAACTAGAAGAGATAGACCCCCCAAAGTTGGCACCAAAAAAATAATTTTTTAGGCCTCTATTGTATGCAAATCTTTAAACGCGAATATCTCCTAAACTAGAAGAGATAGACCCCCCAAAGTTGGCACCAAAAAAATAATTTTTTAGGCCTATATTGTATGCAAATCTTTAAACGCGAATATCTCCTAAACTAGAAGAGATAGACCCCCCAAAGTTGGCACCAAAAAAATAATTTTTTAGGCCTATATTGTATGCAAATCTTTAAACGCGAATATCTCCTAAACTAGAAGAGATAGACCCCCCAAAGTTGGCACCAAAAAAATAATTTTTTAGGCCTCTATTGTATGCAAATCTTTAAACGCGAATATCTCCTAAACTAGAAGAGATAGACCCCCCAAAGTTGGCACCAAAAAAATAATTTTTTAGGCCTCTATTGTATGCAAATCTTTAAACGCGAATATCTCCTAAACTAGAAGAGATAGACTCCCCAAAGTTGGCACCAAAAAAATAATTTTTTAGGCCTATATTGTATGCAAATCTTTAAACGCGAATATCTCCTAAACTAGAAGAGATAGACCCCCCAAAGTTGGCACCAAAAAAATAATTTTTTAGGCCTCTATTGTATGCAAATCTTTAAACGCGAATATCTCCTAAACTAGAAGAGATAGACCCCCCAAAGTTGGCACCAAAAAAATAATTTTTTAGGCCTCTATTGTATGCAAATCTTTAAACGCGAATATCTCCTAAACTAGAAGAGATAGACCCCCCAAAGTTGGCACCAAAAAAATAATTTTTTAGGCCTATATTGTATGCAAATCTTTAAACGCGAATATCTCCTAAACTAGAAGAGATAGACCCCCCAAAGTTGGCACCAAAAAAATAATTTTTTAGGCCTCTATTGTATGCAAATCTTTAAACGCGAATATCTCCTAAACTAGAAGAGATAGACCCCCCAAAGTTGGCACCAAAAAAATAATTTTTTAGGCCTCTATTGTATGCAAATCTTTAAACGCGAATATCTCCTAAACTAGAAGAGATAGACCCCCCAAAGTTGGCACCAAAAAAATAATTTTTTAGGCCTCTATTGTATGCAAATCTTTAAACGCGAATATCTCCTAAACTAGAAGAGATAGACCCCCCAAAGTTGGCACCAAAAAAATAATTTTTTAGGCCTCTATTGTATGCAAATCTTTAAACGCGAATATCTCCTAAACTAGAAGAGATAGACCCCCCAAAGTTGGCACCAAAAAAATAATTTTTTAGGCCTATATTGTATGCAAATCTTTAAACGCGAATATCTCCTAAACTAGAAGAGATAGACCCCCCAAAGTTGGCACCAAAAAAATAATTTTTTAGGCCTATATTGTATGCAAATCTTTAAACGCGAATATCTCCTAAACTAGAAGAGATAGACCCCCCAAAGTTGGCACCAAAAAAATAATTTTTTAGGCCTCTATTGTATGCAAATCTTTAAACGCGAATATCTCCTAAACTAGAAGAGATAGACCCCCCAAAGTTGGCACCAAAAAAATAATTTTTTAGGCCTATATTGTATGCAAATCTTTAAACGCGAATATCTCCTAAACTAGAAGAGATAGACCCGAATATCCCTAAACTAGTAGACCCCCCAAAGTTGGCACCAAAAAAATAATTTTTTAGGCCTCTATTGTATGCAAATCTTTAAACGCGAATATCTCCTAAACTAGAAGAGATAGACCCCCCAAAGTTGGCACCAAAAAAATAATTTTTTAGGCCTAAATTGTATGCAAATCTTTAAACGCGAATATCTCCTAAACTAGAAGAGATAGACCCCCCAAAGTTGGCACCAAAAAAATATTTTTTTAGGCCTATATTGTATGCAAATCTTTAAACGCGAATATCTCCTAAACTAGAAGAGATAGACCCCCCAAAGTTGGCACCAAAAAAATAATTTTTTAGGCCTATATTGTATGCAAATCTTTAAACGCGAATATCTCCTAAACTAGAAGAGATAGACCCCCCAAAGTTGGCACCAAAAAAATAATTTTTTAGGCCTAAATTGTATGCAAATCTTTAAACGCGAATATCTCCTAAACTAGAAGAGATAGACCCCCCAAAGTTGGCACCAAAAAAATATTTTTTTAGGCCTATATTGTATGCAAATCTTTAAACGCGAATATCTCCTAAACTAGAAGAGATAGACCCCCCAAAGTTGGCACCAAAAAAATAATTTTTTAGGCCAATATTGTATGCAAATCTTTAAACGCGAATATCTCCTAAACTAGAAGAGATAGACCCCCCAAAGTTGGCACCAAAAAAATAATTTTTTAGGCCTCTATTGTATGCAAATCTTTAAACGCGAATATCTCCTAAACTAGAAGAGATAGACCCCCCAAAGTTGGCACCAAAAAAATAATTTTTTAGGCCTAAATTGTATGCAAATCCTTAAACGCGAATATCTCCTGAACTAGAAGAGATAGACCCCCCAAAGTTGGCACCAAAAAAATAATTTTTTAGGCCTGTATTGTATGCAAATCTTTAAACGCGAATATCTCCTGAACTAGAAGAGATAGACCCCCCAAAGTTGGCACCAAAAAAATAATTTTTTAGGCCTCTATTGTATGCAAATCTTTAAACGCGAATATCTCCTAAACTAGAAGAGATAGACCCCCCAAAGTTGGCACCAAAAAAATAATTTTTTAGGCCTCTATTGTATGCAAATCTTTAAACGCGAATATCTCCTAAACTAGAAGAGATAGACCCCCCAAAGTTGGCACCAAAAAAATAATTTTTTAGGCCTATATTGTATGCAAATCTTTAAACGCGAATATCTCCTAAACTAGAAGAGATAGACCCCCCAAAGTTGGCACCAAAAAAATAATTTTTTAGGCCTCTATTGTATGCAAATCTTTAAACGCGAATATCTCCTAAACTAGAAGAGATAGACCCCCCAAAGTTGGCACCAAAAAAATAATTTTTTAGGCCTCTATTGTATGCAAATCTTTAAACGCGAATATCTCCTAAACTAGAAGAGATAGACCCCCCAAAGTTGGCACCAAAAAAATAATTTTTTAGGCCTCTATTGTATGCAAATCTTTAAACGCGAATATCTCCTAAACTAGAAGAGATAGACCCCCCAAAGTTGGCACCAAAAAAATAATTTTTTAGGCCTATATTGTATGCAAATCTTTAAACGCGAATATCTCCTAAACTAGAAGAGATAGACCCCCCAAAGTTGGCACCAAAAAAATAATTTTTTAGGCCTCTATTGTATGCAAATCTTTAAACGCGAATATCTCCTAAACTAGAAGAGATAGACCCCCCAAAGTTGGCACCAAAAAAATAATTTTTTAGGCCTATATTGTATGCAAATCTTTAAACGCGAATATCTCCTAAACTAGAAGAGATAGACCCCCCAAAGTTGGCACCAAAAAAATAATTTTTTAGGCCTATATTGTATGCAAATCTTTAAACGCGAATATCTCCTAAACTAGAAGAGATAGACCCCCCAAAGTTGGCACCAAAAAAATAATTTTTTAGGCCTAAATTGTATGCAAATCTTTAAACGCGAATATCTCCTAAACTAGAAGAGATAGACCCCCCAAAGTTGGCACCAAAAAAATATTTTTTTAGGCCTATATTGTATGCAAATCTTTAAACGCGAATATCTCCTAAACTAGAAGAGATAGACCCCCCAAAGTTGGCACCAAAAAAATAATTTTTTAGGCCTATATTGTATGCAAATCTTTAAACGCGAATATCTCCTAAACTAGAAGAGATAGACCCCCCAAAGTTGGCACCAAAAAAATAATTTTTTAGGCCTAAATTGTATGCAAATCTTTAAACGCGAATATCTCCTAAACTAGAAGAGATAGACCCCCCAAAGTTGGCACCAAAAAAATAATTTTTTAGGCCTATATTGTATGCAAATCTTTAAACGCGAATATCTCCTAAACTAGAAGAGATAGACCCCCCAAAGTTGGCACCAAAAAAATAATTTTTTAGGCCTATATTGTATGCAAATCTTTAAACGCGAATATCTCCTAAACTAGAAGAGATAGACCTTCCAAAGTTGGCACCAAAAAAATAATTTTTTAGGCCTATATTGTATGCAAATCTTTAAACGCGAATATCTCCTAAACTAGAAGAGATAGACCCCCCAAAGTTGGCACCAAAAAAATAATTTTTTAGGCCTCTATTGTATGCAAATCTTTAAACGCGAATATCTCCTAAACTAGAAGAGATAGACCCCCCAAAGTTGGCACCAAAAAACTAATTTTTTAGGCCTAAATTGTATGCAAATCCTTAAACGCGAATATCTCCTGAACTAGAAGAGATAGACCCCCCAAAGTTGGCACCAAAAAATAATTTTTTAGGCCTGTATTGTATGCAAATCTTTAAACGCGAATATCTCCTGAACTAGAAGAGATAGACCCCCCAAAGTTGGCACCAAAAAAATAATTTTTTAGGCCTCTATTGTATGCAAATCTTTAAACGCGAATATCTCCTAAACTAGAAGAGATAGACCCCCCAAAGTTGGCACCAAAAAAATAATTTTTTAGGCCTATATTGTATGCAAATCTTTAAACGCGAATATCTCCTAAACTAGAAGAGATAGACCCCCCAAAGTTGGCACCAAAAAAATAATTTTTTAGGCCTCTATTGTATGCAAATCTTTAAACGCGAATATCTCCTAAACTAGAAGAGATAGACCCCCCAAAGTTGGCACCAAAAAAATAATTTTTTAGGCCTCTATTGTATGCAAATCTTTAAACGCGAATATCTCCTAAACTAGAAGAGATAGACCCCCCAAAGTTGGCACCAAAAAAATAATTTTTTAGGCCTCTATTGTATGCAAATCTTTAAACGCGAATATCTCCTAAACTAGAAGAGATAGACCCCCCAAAGTTGGCACCAAAAAAATAATTTTTTAGGCCTATATTGTATGCAAATCTTTAAACGCGAATATCTCCTAAACTAGAAGAGATAGACCCCCCAAAGTTGGCACCAAAAAAATATTTTTTTAGGCCTCTATTGTATGCAAATCTTTAAACGCGAATATCTCCTAAACTAGAAGAGATAGACCCCCCAAAGTTGGCACCAAAAAAATAATTTTTTAGGCCTCTATTGTATGCAAATCTTTAAACGCGAATATCTCCTAAACTAGAAGAGATAGACCCCCCAAAGTTGGCACCAAAAAAATAATTTTTTAGGCCTCTATTGTATGCAAATCTTTAAACGCGAATATCTCCTAAACTAGAAGAGATAGACCCCCCAAAGTTGGCACCAAAAAAATAATTTTTTAGGCCTCTATTGTATGCAAATCTTTAAACGCGAATATCTCCTAAACTAGAAGAGATAGACCCCCCAAAACCAAAAAAATATTTTTTTAGTTGGCACCAAAAAAATATTTTTTTAGGCCTATATTGTATGCAAATCTTTAAACGCGAATATCTCCTAAACTAGAAGAGATAGACCCCCCAAAAGTTGGCACCAAAAAAATATTTTTTTAGGCCTATATTGTATGCAAATCTTTAAACGCGAATATCTCCTAAACTAGAAGAGATAGACCCCCCAAAGTTGGCACCAAAAAAATAATTTTTTAGGCCTAAATTGTATGCAAATCTTTAAACGCGAATATCTCCTAAACTAGAAGAGATAGACCCCCCAAAGTTGGCACCAAAAAAATAATTTTTTAGGCCTAAATTGTATGCAAATCCTTAAACGCGAATATCTCCTGAACTAGAAGAGATAGACCCCCCAAAGTTGGCACCAAAAAATAATTTTTTAGGCCTGTATTGTATGCAAATCTTTAAACGCGAATATCTCCTGAACTAGAAGAGATAGACCCCCCAAAGTTGGCACCAAAAAAATAATCTTTTAGGCCTCTATTGTATGCAAATCTTTAAACGCGAATATCTCCTAAACTAGAAGAGATAGACCCCCCAAAGTTGGCACCAAAAAAATAATTTTTTAGGCCTATATTGTATGCAAATCTTTAAACGCGAATATCTCCTAAACTAGAAGAGATAGACCCCCCAAAGTTGGCACCAAAAAAATAATTTTTTAGGCCTATATTGTATGCAAATCTTTAAACGCGAATATCTCCTAAACTAGAAGAGATAGACCCCCCAAAGTTGGCACCAAAAAAATAATTTTTTAGGCCTATATTGTATGCAAATCTTTAAACGCGAATATCTCCTAAACTAGAAGAGATAGACCCCCCAAAGTTGGCACCAAAAAAATAATCTTTTAGGCCTATATTGTATGCAAATCTTTAAACGCGAATATCTCCTAAACTAGAAGAGATAGACCCCCCAAAGTTGGCACCAAAAAAATAATCTTTTAGGCCTATATTGTATGCAAATCTTTAAACGCGAATATCTCCTAAACTAGAAGAGATAGACCCCCCAAAGTTGGCACCAAAAAAATAATCTTTTAGGCCTCTATTGTATGCAAATCTTTAAACGCGAATATCTCCTAAACTAGAAGAGATAGACCCCCCAAAATTTGGCATCAAAAAAAAATTTTTTAGGCATATTTTGTAAGCAAATCTTTAAACGCGAATATCTCCTAAACTAGAAGAGATAGACCCCCCAAAGTTGGCACCAAAAAAATAATTTTTTAGGCCTAAATTGTATGCAAATCCTTAAACGCGAATATCTCCTGAACTAGAAGAGATAGACCCCCCAAAGTTGGCACCAAAAAAATAATTTTTTAGGCCTATATTGTATGCAAATCTTTAAACGCGAATATCTCCTAAACTAGAAGAGATAGACCCCCCAAAGTTGGCACCAAAAAAATAATCTTTTAGGCCTATATTGTATGCAAATCTTTAAACGCGAATATCTCCTAAACTAGAAGAGATAGACCCCCCAAAGTTGGCACCAAAAAAATAATCTTTTAGGCCTCTATTGTATGCAAATCTTTAACGCGAATATCTCCTAAACTAGAAGAGATAGACCCCCCAAAGTTGGCACCAAAAAAATAATTTTTTAGGCCTCTATTGTATGCAAATCTTTAAACGCGAATATCTCCTAAACTAGAAGAGATAGACCCCCCAAAGTTGGCACCAAAAAAATAATCTTTTAGGCCTATATTGTATGCAAATCTTTAAACGCGAATATCTCCTAAACTAGAAGAGATAGACCCCCCAAAGTTGGCACCAAAAAAATAATTTTTTAGGCCTATATTGTATGCAAATCTTTAAACGCGAATATCTCCTAAACTAGAAGAGATAGACCCCCCAAAGTTGGCACCAAAATAATAATTTTTTAGGCCTCTATTGTATGCAAATCTTTAAACGCGAATATCTCCTAAACTAGAAGAGATAGACCCCCCAAAGTTGGCACCAAAAAAATAATTTTTTAGGCCTCTATTGTATGCAAATCTTTAAACGCGAATATCTCCTAAACTAGAAGAGATAGACCCCCCAAAGTTGGCACCAAAAAAATAATTTTTTAGGCCTCTATTGTATGCAAATCTTTAAACGCGAATATCTCCTAAACTAGAAGAGATAGACCCCCCAAAGTTGGCACCAAAAAAATAATTTTTTAGGCCTATATTGTATGCAAATCTTTAAACGCGAATATCTCCTAAACTAGAAGAGATAGACCCCCCAAAGTTGGCACCAAAAAAATAATTTTTTAGGCCTCTATTGTATGCAAATCTTTAAACGCGAATATCTCCTAAACTAGAAGAGATAGACCCCCCAAAGTTGGCACCAAAAAAATAATTTTTTAGGCCTCTATTGTATGCAAATCTTTAAACGCGAATATCTCCTAAACTAGAAGAGATAGACCCCCCAAAGTTGGCACCAAAAAAATAATTTTTTAGGCCTCTATTGTATGCAAATCTTTAAACGCGAATATCTCCTAAACTAGAAGAGATAGACCCCCCAAAGTTGGCACCAAAAAAATAATTTTTTAGGCCTCTATTGTATGCAAATCTTTAAACGCGAATATCTCCTAAACTAGAAGAGATAGACCCCCCAAAGTTGGCACCAAAAAAATAATTTTTTAGGCCTAAATTGTATGCAAATCTTTAAACGCGAATATCTCCTAAACTAGAAGAGATAGACCCCCCAAAGTTGGCACCAAAAAAATAATTTTTTAGGCCTATATTGTATGCAAATCTTTAAACGCGAATATCTCCTAAACTAGAAGAGATAGACCCCCCAAAGTTGGCACCAAAAAAATAATTTTTTAGGCCTAAATTGTATGCAAATCTTTAAACGCGAATATCTCCTAAACTAGAAGAGATAGACCCCCCAAAGTTGGCACCAAAAAAATAATTTTTTAGGCCTAAATTGTATGCAAATCTTTAAACGCGAATATCTCCTAAACTAGAAGAGATAGACCCCCCAAAGTTGGCACCAAAAAAATAATTTTTTAGGCCTATATTGTATGCAAATCTTTAAACGCGAATATCTCCTAAACTAGAAGAGATAGACCCCCCAAAGTTGGCACCAAAAAAATAATCTTTTAGGCCTCTATTGTATGCAAATCTTTAAACGCGAATATCTCCTAAACTAGAAGAGATAGACCCCCCAAAGTTGGCACCAAAAAAATAATTTTTTAGGCCTATATTGTATGCAAATCTTTAAACGCGAATATCTCCTAAACTAGAAGAGATAGACCCCCCAAAGTTGGCACCAAAAAAATAATTTTTTAGGCCTATATTGTATGCAAATCTTTAAACGCGAATATCTCCTAAACTAGAAGAGATAGACCCCCCAAAGTTGGCACCAAAAAAATAATTTTTTAGGCCTATATTGTATGCAAATCTTTAAACGCGAATATCTCCTAAACTAGAAGAGATAGACCCCCCAAAGTTGGCACCAAAAAAATAATTTTTTAGGCCTATATTGTATGCAAATCTTTAAACGCGAATATCTCCTAAACTAGAAGAGATAGACCCCCCAAAGTTGGCACCAAAAAAATAATTTTTTAGGCCTATATTGTATGCAAATCTTTAAACGCGAATATCTCCTAAACTAGAAGAGATAGACCCCCCAAAGTTGGCACCAAAAAAATAATTTTTTAGGCCTATATTGTATGCAAATCTTTAAACGCGAATATCTCCTAAACTAGAAGAGATAGACCCCCCAAAGTTGGCACCAAAAAAATAATTTTTTAGGCCTATATTGTATGCAAATCTTTAAACGCGAATATCTCCTAAACTAGAAGAGATAGACCCCCCAAAGTTGGCACCAAAAAAATAATTTTTTAGGCCTAAATTGTATGCAAATCTTTAAACGCGAATATCTCCTAAACTAGAAGAGATAGACCCCCCAAAGTTGGCACCAAAAAAATAATTTTTTAGGCCTATATTGTATGCAAATCTTTAAACGCGAATATCTCCTAAACTAGAAGAGATAGACCCCCCAAAGTTGGCACCAAAAAAATAATTTTTTAGGCCTATATTGTATGCAAATCTTTAAACGCGAATATCTCCTAAACTAGAAGAGATAGACCCCCCAAAGTTGGCACCAAAAAAATAATCTTTTAGGCCTCTATTGTATGCAAATCTTTAAACGCGAATATCTCCTAAACTAGAAGAGATAGACCCCCCAAAGTTGGCACCAAAAAAATAATTTTTTAGGCCTCTATTGTATGCAAATCTTTAAACGCGAATATCTCCTAAACTAGAAGAGATAGACCCCCCAAAGTTGGCACCAAAAAAATAATCTTTTAGGCCTATATTGTATGCAAATCTTTAAACGCGAATATCTCCTAAACTAGAAGAGATAGACCCCCCAAAGTTGGCACCAAAAAAATAATTTTTTAGGCCTATATTGTATGCAAATCTTTAAACGCGAATATCTCCTAAACTAGAAGAGATAGACCCCCCAAAGTTGGCACCAAAAAAATAATTTTTTAGGCCTATATTGTATGCAAATCTTTAAACGCGAATATCTCCTAAACTAGAAGAGATAGACCCCCCAAAGTTGGCACCAAAAAAATAATTTTTTAGGCCTCTATTGTATGCAAATCTTTAAACGCGAATATCTCCTAAACTAGAAGAGATAGACCCCCCAAAGTTGGCACCAAAAAAATAATTTTTTAGGCCTCTATTGTATGCAAATCTTTAAACGCGAATATCTCCTAAACTAGAAGAGATAGACCCCCCAAAGTTGGCACCAAAAAAATAATTTTTTAGGCCTATATTGTATGCAAATCTTTAAACGCGAATATCTCCTAAACTAGAAGAGATAGACCCCCCAAAGTTGGCACCAAAAAAATAATTTTTTAGGCCTATATTGTATGCAAATCTTTAAACGCGAATATCTCCTAAACTAGAAGAGATAGACCCCCCAAAGTTGGCACCAAAAAAATAATTTTTTAGGCCTCTATTGTATGCAAATCTTTAAACGCGAATATCTCCTAAACTAGAAGAGATAGACCCCCCAAAGTTGGCACCAAAAAAATAATTTTTTAGGCCTATATTGTATGCAAATCTTTAAACGCGAATATCTCCTAAACTAGAAGAGATAGACCCCCCAAAGTTGGCACCAAAAAAATAATTTTTTAGGCCTATATTGTATGCAAATCTTTAAACGCGAATATCTCCTAAACTAGAAGAGATAGACCCCCCAAAGTTGGCACCAAAAAAATAATTTTTTAGGCCTATATTGTATGCAAATCTTTAAACGCGAATATCTCCTAAACTAGAAGAGATAGACCCCCCAAAGTTGGCACCAAAAAAATAATTTTTTAGGCCTATATTGTATGCAAATCTTTAAACGCGAATATCTCCTAAACTAGAAGAGATAGACCCCCCAAAGTTGGCACCAAAAAAATAATTTTTTAGGCCTATATTGTATGCAAATCTTTAAACGCGAATATCTCCTAAACTAGAAGAGATAGACCCCCCAAAGTTGGCACCAAAAAAATAATTTTTTAGGCCTATATTGTATGCAAATATTGTATGCAAATCTTTAAACGCGAATATCTCCTAAACTAGAAGAGATAGACCCCCCAAAGTTGGCACCAAAAAAATAATTTTTTAGGCCTTTAAACGCGAATATTGTATGCAAATCTTTAAACGCGAATATCTCCTAAACTAGAAGAGATAGACCCCCCAAAGTTGGCACCAAAAAAATAATTTTTTAGGCCTATATTGTATGCAAATCTTTAAACGCGAATATCTCCTAAACTAGAAGAGATAGACCCCCCAAAGTTGGCACCAAAAAAATAATTTTTTAGGCCTATATTGTATGCAAATCTTTAAACGCGAATATCTCCTAAACTAGAAGAGATAGACCCCCCAAAGTTGGCACCAAAAAAATAATTTTTTAGGCCTCTATTGTATGCAAATCTTTAAACGCGAATATCTCCTAAACTAGAAGAGATAGACCCCCCAAAGTTGGCACCAAAAAAATAATTTTTTAGGCCTCTATTGTATGCAAATCTTTAAACGCGAATATCTCCTAAACTAGAAGAGATAGACCCCCCAAAGTTGGCACCAAAAAAATAATTTTTTAGGCCTATATTGTATGCAAATCTTTAAACGCGAATATCTCCTAAACTAGAAGAGATAGACCCCCCAAAGTTGGCACCAAAAAAATAATTTTTTAGGCCTATATTGTATGCAAATCTTTAAACGCGAATATCTCCTAAACTAGAAGAGATAGACCCCCCAAAGTTGGCACCAAAAAAATAATTTTTTAGGCCTCTATTGTATGCAAATCTTTAAACGCGAATATCTCCTAAACTAGAAGAGATAGACCCCCCAAAGTTGGCACCAAAAAAATAATTTTTTAGGCCTATATTGTATGCAAATCTTTAAACGCGAATATCTCCTAAACTAGAAGAGATAGACCCCCCAAAGTTGGCACCAAAAAAATAATTTTTTAGGCCTCTATTGTATGCAAATCTTTAAACGCGAATATCTCCTAAACTAGAAGAGATAGACCCCCCAAAGTTGGCACCAAAAAAATAATTTTTTAGGCCTATATTGTATGCAAATCTTTAAACGCGAATATCTCCTAAACTAGAAGAGATAGACCCCCCAAAGTTGGCACCAAAAAAATAATTTTTTAGGCCTATATTGTATGCAAATCTTTAAACGCGAATATCTCCTAAACTAGAAGAGATAGACCCCCCAAAGTTGGCACCAAAAAAATAATTTTTTAGGCCTATATTGTATGCAAATCTTTAAACGCGAATATCTCCTAAACTAGAAGAGATAGACCCCCCAAAGTTGGCACCAAAAAAATAATTTTTTAGGCCTATATTGTATGCAAATCTTTAAACGCGAATATCTCCTAAACTAGAAGAGATAGACCCCCCAAAGTTGGCACCAAAAAAATAATTTTTTAGGCCTATATTGTATGCAAATCTTTAAACGCGAATATCTCCTAAACTAGAAGAGATAGACCCCCCAAAGTTGGCACCAAAAAAATAATTTTTTAGGCCTAAATTGTATGCAAATCTTTAAACGCGAATATCTCCTAAACTAGAAGAGATAGACCCCCCAAAGTTGGCACCAAAAAAATAATTTTTTAGGCCTATATTGTATGCAAATCTTTAAACGCGAATATCTCCTAAACTAGAAGAGATAGACCCCCCAAAGTTGGCACCAAAAAAATAATTTTTTAGGCCTCTATTGTATGCAAATCTTTAAACGCGAATATCTCCTAAACTAGAAGAGATAGACCCCCCAAAGTTGGCACCAAAAAAATAATTTTTTAGGCCTAAATTGTATGCAAATCTTTAAACGCGAATATCTCCTAAACTAGAAGAGATAGACCCCCCAAAGTTGGCACCAAAAAAATAACTTTTTTAGGCCTATATTGTATGCAAATCTTTAAACGCGAATATCTCCTAAACTAGAAGAGATAGACCCCCCAAAGTTGGCACCAAAAAAATAATTTTTTAGGCCTATATTGTATGCAAATCTTTAAACGCGAATATCTCCTAAACTAGAAGAGATAGACCCCCCAAAGTTGGCACCAAAAAAATAATTTTTTAGGCCTAAATTGTATGCAAATCTTTAAACGCGAATATCTCCTAAACTAGAAGAGATAGACCCCCCAAAGTTGGCACCAAAAAAATAATTTTTTAGGCCTATATTGTATGCAAATCTTTAAACGCGAATATCTCCTAAACTAGAAGAGATAGACCCCCCAAAGTTGGCACCAAAAAAATAATTTTTTAGGCCTATATTGTATGCAAATCTTTAAACGCGAATATCTCCTAAACTAGAAGAGATAGACCCCCCAAAGTTGGCACCAAAAAAATAATTTTTTAGGCCTAAATTGTATGCAAATCTTTAAACGCGAATATCTCCTAAACTAGAAGAGATAGACCCCCCAAAGTTGGCACCAAAAAAATAATTTTTTAGGCCTAAATTGTATGCAAATCTTTAAACGCGAATATCTCCTGAACTAGAAGAGATAGACCCCCCAAAGTTGGCACCAAAAAAATAATTTTTTAGGCCTAAATTGTATGCAAATCTTTAAACGCGAATATCTCCTGAACTAGAAGAGATAGACCCCCCAAAGTTGGCACCAAAAAAATAATTTTTTAGGCCTCTATTGTATGCAAATCTTTAAACGCGAATATCTCCTAAACTAGAAGAGATAGACCCCCCAAAGTTGGCACCAAAAAAATAATTTTTTAGGCCTAAATTGTATGCAAATCTTTAAACGCGAATATCTCCTAAACTAGAAGAGATAGACCCCCCAAAGTTGGCACCAAAAAAATAATTTTTTAGGCCTATATTGTATGCAAATCTTTAAACGCGAATATCTCCTAAACTAGAAGAGATAGACCCCCCAAAGTTGGCACCAAAAAAATAATTTTTTAGGCCTATATTGTATGCAAATCTTTAAACGCGAATATCTCCTAAACTAGAAGAGATAGACCCCCCAAAGTTGGCACCAAAAAAATAATTTTTTAGGCCTATATTGTATGCAAATCTTTAAACGCGAATATCTCCTAAACTAGAAGAGATAGACCCCCCAAAGTTGGCACCAAAAAAATAATTTTTTAGGCCTATATTGTATGCAAATCTTTAAACGCGAATATCTCCTAAACTAGAAGAGATAGACCCCCCAAAGTTGGCACCAAAAAAATAATTTTTTAGGCCTATATTGTATGCAAATCTTTAAACGCGAATATCTCCTAAACTAGAAGAGATAGACCCCCCAAAGTTGGCACCAAAAAAATAATTTTTTAGGCCTATATTGTATGCAAATCTTTAAACGCGAATATCTCCTAAACTAGAAGAGATAGACCCCCCAAAGTTGGCACCAAAAAAATAATTTTTTAGGCCTATATTGTATGCAAATCTTTAAACGCGAATATCTCCTAAACTAGAAGAGATAGACCCCCCAAAGTTGGCACCAAAAAAATAATTTTTTAGGCCTATATTGTATGCAAATCTTTAAACGCGAATATCTCCTAAACTAGAAGAGATAGACCCCCCAAAGTTGGCACCAAAAAAATAATTTTTTAGGCCTATATTGTATGCAAATCTTTAAACGCGAATATCTCCTAAACTAGAAGAGATAGACCCCCCAAAGTTGGCACCAAAAAAATAATTTTTTAGGCCTATATTGTATGCAAATCTTTAAACGCGAATATCTCCTAAACTAGAAGAGATAGACCCCCCAAAGTTGGCACCAAAAAAATAATTTTTTAGGCCTATATTGTATGCAAATCTTTAAACGCGAATATCTCCTAAACTAGAAGAGATAGACCCCCCAAAGTTGGCACCAAAAAAATAATTTTTTAGGCCTAAATTGTATGCAAATCTTTAAACGCGAATATCTCCTAAACTAGAAGAGATAGACCCCCCAAAGTTGGCACCAAAAAAATAATTTTTTAGGCCTATATTGTATGCAAATCTTTAAACGCGAATATCTCCTAAACTAGAAGAGATAGACCCCCCAAAGTTGGCACCAAAAAAATAATTTTTTAGGCCTATATTGTATGCAAATCTTTAAACGCGAATATCTCCTAAACTAGAAGAGATAGACCCCCCAAAGTTGGCACCAAAAAAATAATTTTTTAGGCCTATATTGTATGCAAATCTTTAAACGCGAATATCTCCTAAACTAGAAGAGATAGACCCCCCAAAGTTGGCACCAAAAAAATAATTTTTTAGGCCTATATTGTATGCAAATCTTTAAACGCGAATATCTCCTAAACTAGAAGAGATAGACCCCCCAAAGTTGGCACCAAAAAAATAATTTTTTAGGCCTATATTGTATGCAAATCTTTAAACGCGAATATCTCCTAAACTAGAAGAGATAGACCCCCCAAAGTTGGCACCAAAAAAATAATTTTTTAGGCCTCTATTGTATGCAAATCTTTAAACGCGAATATCTCCTAAACTAGAAGAGATAGACCCCCCAAAGTTGGCACCAAAAAAATAATTTTTTAGGCCTATATTGTATGCAAATCTTTAAACGCGAATATCTCCTAAACTAGAAGAGATAGACCCCCCAAAGTTGGCACCAAAAAAATAATTTTTTAGGCCTATATTGTATGCAAATCTTTAAACGCGAATATCTCCTAAACTAGAAGAGATAGACCCCCCAAAGTTGGCACCAAAAAAATAATTTTTTAGGCCTCTATTGTATGCAAATCTTTAAACGCGAATATCTCCTAAACTAGAAGAGATAGACCCCCCAAAGTTGGCACCAAAAAAATAATTTTTTAGGCCTCTATTGTATGCAAATCTTTAAACGCGAATATCTCCTAAACTAGAAGAGATAGACCCCCCAAAGTTGGCACCAAAAAAATAATTTTTTAGGCCTCTATTGTATGCAAATCTTTAAACGCGAATATCTCCTAAACTAGAAGAGATAGACCCCCCAAAGTTGGCACCAAAAAAATAATTTTTTAGGCCTCTATTGTATGCAAATCTTTAAACGCGAATATCTCCTAAACTAGAAGAGATAGACCCCCCAAAGTTGGCACCAAAAAAATAATTTTTTAGGCCTATATTGTATGCAAAGTATTGTATGCAAATCTTTAAACGCGAATATCTCCTAAACTAGAAGAGATAGACCCCCCAAAGTTGGCACCAAAAAAATAATTTTTTAGGCCTATATTGTATGCAAATCTTTAAACGCGAATATCTCCTAAACTAGAAGAGATAGACCCCCCAAAGTTGGCACCAAAAAAATAATTTTTTAGGCCTCTATTGTATGCAAATCTTTAAACGCGAATATCTCCTAAACTAGAAGAGATAGACCCCCCAAAGTTGGCACCAAAAAAATAATTTTTTAGGCCTATATTGTATGCAAATCTTTAAACGCGAATATCTCCTAAACTAGAAGAGATAGACCCCCCAAAGTTGGCACCAAAAAAATAATTTTTTAGGCCTCTATTGTATGCAAATCTTTAAACGCGAATATCTCCTAAACTAGAAGAGATAGACCCCCCAAAGTTGGCACCAAAAAAATAATTTTTTAGGCCTAAATTGTATGCAAATCTTTAAACGCGAATATCTCCTAAACTAGAAGAGATAGACCCCCCAAAGTTGGCACCAAAAAAATAATTTTTTAGGCCTATATTGTATGCAAATCTTTAAACGCGAATATCTCCTAAACTAGAAGAGATAGACCCCCCAAAGTTGGCACCAAAAAAATAATTTTTTAGGCCTATATTGTATGCAAATCTTTAAACGCGAATATCTCCTAAACTAGAAGAGATAGACCCCCCAAAGTTGGCACCAAAAAAATAATTTTTTAGGCCTAAATTGTATGCAAATCTTTAAACGCGAATATCTCCTAAACTAGAAGAGATAGACCCCCCAAAGTTGGCACCAAAAAAATAATTTTTTAGGCCTATATTGTATGCAAATCTCCTTTAAACGCGAATATCTCCTAAACTAGAAGAGATAGACCCCCCAAAGTTGGCACCAAAAAAATAATTTTTTAGGCCTCTATTGTATGCAAATCTTTAAACGCGAATATCTCCTAAACTAGAAGAGATAGACCCCCCAAAGTTGGCACCAAAAAAATAATTTTTTAGGCCTCTATTGTATGCAAATCTTTAAACGCGAATATCTCCTAAACTAGAAGAGATAGACCCCCCAAAGTTGGCACCAAAAAAATAATTTTTTAGGCCTAATTGTATGCAAATCTTTAAACGCGAATATCTCCTAAACTAGAAGAGATAGACCCCCCAAAGTTGGCACCAAAAAAATAATTTTTTAGGCCTATATTGTATGCAAATCTTTAAACGCGAATATCTCCTAAACTAGAAGAGATAGACGTTGGCACCAAAAAAATATCTCCTCTTTAAACGCGAATATCTCCTAAACTAGAAGAGATAGACCCCCCAAAGTTGGCACCAAAAAAATAATTTTTTAGGCCTGTATTGTATGCAAATCTTTAAACGCGAATATCTCCTGAACTAGAAGAGATAGACCCCCCAAAGTTGGCACCAAAAAAATAATTTTTTAGGCCTCTATTGTATGCAAATCTTTAAACGCGAATATCTCCTAAACTAGAAGAGATAGACCCCCCAAAGTTGGCACCAAAAAAATAATTTTTTAGGCCTCTATTGTATGCAAATCTTTAAACGCGAATATCTCCTAAACTAGAAGAGATAGACCCCCCAAAGTTGGCACCAAAAAAATAATTTTTTAGGCCTATATTGTATGCAAATCTTTAAACGCGAATATCTCCTAAACTAGAAGAGATAGACCCCCCAAAGTTGGCACCAAAAAAATAATTTTTTAGGCCTCTATTGTATGCAAATCTTTAAACGCGAATATCTCCTAAACTAGAAGAGATAGACCCCCCAAAGTTGGCACCAAAAAAATAATTTTTTAGGCCTCTATTGTATGCAAATCTTTAAACGCGAATATCTCCTAAACTAGAAGAGATAGACCCCCCAAAGTTGGCACCAAAAAAATAATTTTTTAGGCCTCTATTGTATGCAAATCTTTAAACGCGAATATCTCCTAAACTAGAAGAGATAGACCCCCCAAAGTTGGCACCAAAAAAATAATTTTTTAGGCCTATATTGTATGCAAATCTTTAAACGCGAATATCTCCTAAACTAGAAGAGATAGACCCCCCAAAGTTGGCACCAAAAAAATAATTTTTTAGGCCTCTATTGTATGCAAATCTTTAAACGCGAATATCTCCTAAACTAGAAGAGATAGACCCCCCAAAGTTGGCACCAAAAAAATAATTTTTTAGGCCTATATTGTATGCAAATCTTTAAACGCGAATATCTCCTAAACTAGAAGAGATAGACCCCCCAAAGTTGGCACCAAAAAAATAATTTTTTAGGCCTATATTGTATGCAAATCTTTAAACGCGAATATCTCCTAAACTAGAAGAGATAGACCCCCCAAAGTTGGCACCAAAAAAATAATTTTTTAGGCCTAAATTGTATGCAAATCTTTAAACGCGAATATCTCCTAAACTAGAAGAGATAGACCCCCCAAAGTTGGCACCAAAAAAATATTTTTTTAGGCCTATATTGTATGCAAATCTTTAAACGCGAATATCTCCTAAACTAGAAGAGATAGACCCCCCAAAGTTGGCACCAAAAAAATAATTTTTTAGGCCTATATTGTATGCAAATCTTTAAACGCGAATATCTCCTAAACTAGAAGAGATAGACCCCCCAAAGTTGGCACCAAAAAAATAATTTTTTAGGCCTAAATGCGCGAATATCTCCTAAACTAGAAGAGATAGACCCCCCAAAGTTGGCACCAAAAAAATAATTTTTTAGGCCTAAATTGTATGCAAATCTTTAAACGCGAATATCTCCTAAACTAGAAGAGATAGACCCCCCAAAGTTGGCACCAAAAAAATAATTTTTTAGGCCTATATTGTATGCAAATCTTTAAACGCGAATATCTCCTAAACTAGAAGAGATAGACCCCCCAAAGTTGGCACCAAAAAAATAATTTTTTAGGCCTATATTGTATGCAAATCTTTAAACGCGAATATCTCCTAAACTAGAAGAGATAGACCTTCCAAAGTTGGCACCAAAAAAATAATTTTTTAGGCCTATATTGTATGCAAATCTTTAAACGCGAATATCTCCTAAACTAGAAGAGATAGACCCCCCAAAGTTGGCACCAAAAAAATAATTTTTTAGGCCTCTATTGTATGCAAATCTTTAAACGCGAATATCTCCTAAACTAGAAGAGATAGACCCCCCAAAGTTGGCACCAAAAAACTAATTTTTTAGGCCTAAATTGTATGCAAATCCTTAAACGCGAATATCTCCTGAACTAGAAGAGATAGACCCCCCAAAGTTGGCACCAAAAAAATAATTTTTTAGGCCTGTATTGTATGCAAATCTTTAAACGCGAATATCTCCTGAACTAGAAGAGATAGACCCCCCAAAGTTGGCACCAAAAAAATAATTTTTTAGGCCTCTATTGTATGCAAATCTTTAAACGCGAATATCTCCTAAACTAGAAGAGATAGACCCCCCAAAGTTGGCACCAAAAAAATAATTTTTTAGGCCTATATTGTATGCAAATCTTTAAACGCGAATATCTCCTAAACTAGAAGAGATAGACCCCCCAAAGTTGGCACCAAAAAAATAATTTTTTAGGCCTCTAGAAGAGATAGACCCCCCAAAGTTGGCACCAAAAAAATAATTTTTTAGGCCTCTAATGCAAATCTTTAAACGCGAATATCTCCTAAACTAGAAGAGATAGACCCCCCAAAGTTGGCACCAAAAAAATTTAAACGCGAATATCTCCTAAACTAGAAGAGATAGACCCCCCAAAGTTGGCACCAAAAAAATAATTTTTTAGGCCTCTATTGTATGCAAATCTTTAAACGCGAATATCTCCTAAACTAGAAGAGATAGACCCCCCAAAGTTGGCACCAAAAAAATAATTTTTTAGGCCTCTATTGTATGCAAATCTTTAAACGCGAATATCTCCTAAACTAGAAGAGATAGACCCCCCAAAGTTGGCACCAAAAAAATAATTTTTTAGGCCTATATTGTATGCAAATCTTTAAACGCGAATATCTCCTAAACTAGAAGAGATAGACCCCCCAAAGTTGGCACCAAAAAAATATTTTTTTAGGCCTCTATTGTATGCAAATCTTTAAACGCGAATATCTCCTAAACTAGAAGAGATAGACCCCCCAAAGTTGGCACCAAAAAAATAATTTTTTAGGCCTCTATTGTATGCAAATCTTTAAACGCGAATATCTCCTAAACTAGAAGAGATAGACCCCCCAAAGTTGGCACCAAAAAAATAATTTTTTAGGCCTCTATTGTATGCAAATCTTTAAACGCGAATATCTCCTAAACTAGAAGAGATAGACCCCCCAAAGTTGGCACCAAAAAAATAATTTTTTAGGCCTCTATTGTATGCAAATCTTTAAACGCGAATATCTCCTAAACTAGAAGAGATAGACCCCCCAAAAGTTGGCACCAAAAAAATATTTTTTTAGGCCTATATTGTATGCAAATCTTTAAACGCGAATATCTCCTAAACTAGAAGAGATAGACCCCCCAAAAGTTGGCACCAAAAAAATATTTTTTTAGGCCTATATTGTATGCAAATCTTTAAACGCGAATATCTCCTAAACTAGAAGAGATAGACCCCCCAAAGTTGGCACCAAAAAAATAATTTTTTAGGCCTAAATTGTATGCAAATCTTTAAACGCGAATATCTCCTAAACTAGAAGAGATAGACCCCCCAAAGTTGGCACCAAAAAAATAATTTTTTAGGCCTAAATTGTATGCAAATCCTTAAACGCGAATATCTCCTGAACTAGAAGAGATAGACCCCCCAAAGTTGGCACCAAAAAATAATTTTTTAGGCCTGTATTGTATGCAAATCTTTAAACGCGAATATCTCCTGAACTAGAAGAGATAGACCCCCCAAAGTTGGCACCAAAAAAATAATCTTTTAGGCCTCTATTGTATGCAAATCTTTAAACGCGAATATCTCCTAAACTAGAAGAGATAGACCCCCCAAAGTTGGCACCAAAAAAATAATTTTTTAGGCCTATATTGTATGCAAATCTTTAAACGCGAATATCTCCTAAACTAGAAGAGATAGACCCCCCAAAGTTGGCACCAAAAAAATAATTTTTTAGGCCTATATTGTATGCAAATCTTTAAACGCGAATATCTCCTAAACTAGAAGAGATAGACCCCCCAAAGTTAGCACCAAAAAAATAATTTTTTAGGCCTATATTGTATGCAAATCTTTAAACGCGAATATCTCCTAAACTAGAAGAGATAGACCCCCCAAAGTTGGCACCAAAAAAATAATCTTTTAGGCCTATATTGTATGCAAATCTTTAAACGCGAATATCTCCTAAACTAGAAGAGATAGACCCCCCAAAGTTGGCACCAAAAAAATAATCTTTTAGGCCTATATTGTATGCAAATCTTTAAACGCGAATATCTCCTAAACTAGAAGAGATAGACCCCCCAAAGTTGGCACCAAAAAAATAATCTTTTAGGCCTCTATTGTATGCAAATCTTTAAACGCGAATATCTCCTAAACTAGAAGAGATAGACCCCCCAAAATTTGGCATCAAAAAAAAATTTTTTAGGCATATTTTGTAAGCAAATCTTTAAACGCGAATATCTCCTAAACTAGAAGAGATAGACCCCCCAAAGTTGGCACCAAAAAAATAATTTTTTAGGCCTAAATTGTATGCAAATCCTTAAACGCGAATATCTCCTGAACTAGAAGAGATAGACCCCCCAAAGTTGGCACCAAAAAAATATTTTTTTAGGCCTATATTGTATGCAAATCTTTAAACGCGAATATCTCCTAAACTAGAAGAGATAGACCCCCCAAAGTTGGCACCAAAAAAATAATCTTTTAGGCCTATATTGTATGCAAATCTTTAAACGCGAATATCTCCTAAACTAGAAGAGATAGACCCCCCAAAGTTGGCACCAAAAAAATAATCTTTTAGGCCTCTATTGTATGCAAATCTTTAAACGCGAATATCTCCTAAACTAGAAGAGATAGACCCCCCAAAGTTGGCACCAAAATAATAATTTTTTAGGCCTCTATTGTATGCAAATCTTTAAACGCGAATATCTCCTAAACTAGAAGAGATAGACCCCCCAAAGTTGGCACCAAAAAAATAATCTTTTAGGCCTATATTGTATGCAAATCTTTAAACGCGAATATCTCCTAAACTAGAAGAGATAGACCCCCCAAAGTTGGCACCAAAAAAATAATCTTTTAGGCCTCTATTGTATGCAAATCTTTAAACGCGAATATCTCCTAAACTAGAAGAGATAGACCCCCCAAAGTTGGCACCAAAATAATAATTTTTTAGGCCTCTATTGTATGCAAATCTTTAAACGCGAATATCTCCTAAACTAGAAGAGATAGACCCCCCAAAGTTGGCACCAAAAAAATAATTTTTTAGGCCTCTATTGTATGCAAATCTTTAAACGCGAATATCTCCTAAACTAGAAGAGATAGACCCCCCAAAGTTGGCACCAAAAAAATAATTTTTTAGGCCTCTATTGTATGCAAATCTTTAAACGCGAATATCTCCTAAACTAGAAGAGATAGACCCCCCAAAGTTGGCACCAAAAAAATAATTTTTTAGGCCTCTATTGTATGCAAATCTTTAAACGCGAAAATCTCCTAAACTAGAAGAGATAGACCCCCCAAAGTTGGCACCAAAAAAATAATTTTTTAGGCCTCTATTGTATGCAAATCTTTAAACGCGAATATCTCCTAAACTAGAAGAGATAGACCCCCCAAAGTTGGCACCAAAAAAATAATTTTTTAGGCCTCTATTGTATGCAAATCTTTAAACGCGAAAATCTCCTAAACTAGAAGAGATAGACCCCCCAAAGTTGGCACCAAAAAAATAATTTTTTAGGCCTCTATTGTATGCAAATCTTTAAACGCGAAAATCTCCTAAACTAGAAGAGATAGACCCCCCAAAGTTGGCACCAAAAAAATAATTTTTTAGGCCTCTATTGTATGCAAATCTTTAAACGCGAAAATCTCCTAAACTAGAAGAGATAGACCCCCCAAAGTTGGCACCAAAAAAATAATTTTTTAGGCCTAAATTGTATGCAAATCTTTAAACGCGAATATCTCCTAAACTAGAAGAGATAGACCCCCCAAAAGTTGGCACCAAAAAAATATTTTTTTAGGCCTATATTGTATGCAAATCTTTAAACGCGAATATCTCCTAAACTAGAAGAGATAGACCCCCCAAAGTTGGCACCAAAAAAATAATTTTTTAGGCCTAAATTGTATGCAAATCTTTAAACGCGAATATCTCCTAAACTAGAAGAGATAGACCCCCCAAAGTTGGCACCAAAAAAATAATTTTTTAGGCCTAAATTGTATGCAAATCCTTAAACGCGAATATCTCCTGAACTAGAAGAGATAGACCCCCCAAAGTTGGCACCAAAAAATAATTTTTTAGGCCTGTATTGTATGCAAATCTTTAAACGCGAATATCTCCTGAACTAGAAGAGATAGACCCCCCAAAGTTGGCACCAAAAAAATAATCTTTTAGGCCTCTATTGTATGCAAATCTTTAAACGCGAATATCTCCTAAACTAGAAGAGATAGACCCCCCAAAGTTGGCACCAAAAAAATAATTTTTTAGGCCTATATTGTATGCAAATCTTTAAACGCGAATATCTCCTAAACTAGAAGAGATAGACCCCCCAAAGTTGGCACCAAAAAAATAATTTTTTAGGCCTATATTGTATGCAAATCTTTAAACGCGAATATCTCCTAAACTAGAAGAGATAGACCCCCCAAAGTTAGCACCAAAAAAATAATTTTTTAGGCCTATATTGTATGCAAATCTTTAAACGCGAATATCTCCTAAACTAGAAGAGATAGACCCCCCAAAGTTGGCACCAAAAAAATATAATCTTTTAGGCCTATATTGTATGCAAATCTTTAAACGCGAATATCTCCTAAACTAGAAGAGATAGACCCCCCAAAGTTGGCACCAAAAAAATAATCTTTTAGGCCTATATTGTATGCGAATCTTTAAACGCGAATATCTCCTAAACTAGAAGAGATAGACCCCCCAAAGTTGGCACCAAAAAAATAATCTTTTAGGCCTCTATTGTATGCAAATCTTTAAACGCGAATATCTCCTAAACTAGAAGAGATAGACCCCCCAAAGTTGGCATCAAAAAAAAATTTTTTAGGCATATTTTGTAAGCAAATCTTTAAACGCGAATATCTCCTAAACTAGAAGAGATAGACCCCCCAAAGTTGGCACCAAAAAAATAATTTTTTAGGCCTAAATTGTATGCAAATCCTTAAACGCGAATATCTCCTGAACTAGAAGAGATAGACCCCCCAAAGTTGGCACCAAAAAAATATTTTTTTAGGCCTATATTGTATGCAAATCTTTAAACGCGAATATCTCCTAAACTAGAAGAGATAGACCCCCCAAAGTTGGCACCAAAAAAATAATCTTTTAGGCCTATATTGTATGCAAATCTTTAAACGCGAATATCTCCTAAACTAGAAGAGATAGACCCCCCAAAGCTGGCACCAAAAAAATAATCTTTTAGGCCTCTATTGTATGCAAATCTTTAAACGCGAATATCTCCTAAACTAGAAGAGATAGACCCCCCAAAGTTGGCACCAAAATAATAATTTTTTAGGCCTCTATTGTATGCAAATCTTTAAACGCGAATATCTCCTAAACTAGAAGAGATAGACCCCCCAAAGTTGGCACCAAAAAAATAATCTTTTAGGCCTATATTGTATGCAAATCTTTAAACGCGAATATCTCCTAAACTAGAAGAGATAGACCCCCCAAAGTTGGCACCAAAAAAATAATCTTTTAGGCCTCTATTGTATGCAAATCTTTAAACGCGAATATCTCCTAAACTAGAAGAGATAGACCCCCCAAAGTTGGCACCAAAATAATAATTTTTTAGGCCTCTATTGTATGCAAATCTTTAAACGCGAATATCTCCTAAACTAGAAGAGATAGACCCCCCAAAGTTGGCACCAAAAAAATAATTTTTTAGGCCTCTATTGTATGCAAATCTTTAAACGCGAATATCTCCTAAACTAGAAGAGATAGACCCCCCAAAGTTGGCACCAAAAAAATAATTTTTTAGGCCTCTATTGTATGCAAATCTTTAAACGCGAAAATCTCCTACACTAGAAGAGATAGACCCCCCAAAGTTGGCACCAAAAAAATAATTTTTTAGGCCTCTATTGTATGCAAATCTTTAAACGCGAATATCTCCTAAACTAGAAGAGATAGACCCCCCAAAGTTGGCACCAAAAAACTAATTTTTTAGGCCTAAATTGTATGCAAATCCTTAAACGCGAATATCTCCTGAACTAGAAGAGATAGACCCCCCAAAGTTGGCACCAAAAAATAATTTTTTAGGCCTCTATTGTATGCAAATCTTTAAACGCGAATATCTCCTGAACTAGAAGAGATAGACCCCCCAAAGTTGGCACCAAAAAAATAATTTTTTAGGCCTCTATTGTATGCAAATCTTTAAACGCGAATATCTCCTAAACTAGAAGAGATAGACCCCCCAAAGTTGGCACCAAAAAAATAATTTTTTAGGCCTATATTGTATGCAAATCTTTAAACGCGAATATCTCCTAAACTAGAAGAGATAGACCCCCCAAAGTTGGCACCAAAAAAATAATTTTTTAGGCCTCTATTGTATGCAAATCTTTAAACGCGAATATCTCCTAAACTAGAAGAGATAGACCCCCCAAAGTTGGCACCAAAAAAATAATTTTTTAGGCCTCTATTGTATGCAAATCTTTAAACGCGAATATCTCCTAAACTAGAAGAGATAGACCCCCCAAAGTTGGCACCAAAAAAATAATTTTTTAGGCCTCTATTGTATGCAAATCTTTAAACGCGAATATCTCCTAAACTAGAAGAGATAGACCCCCCAAAGTTGGCACCAAAAAAATAATTTTTTAGGCCTATATTGTATGCAAATCTTTAAACGCGAATATCTCCTAAACTAGAAGAGATAGACCCCCCAAAGTTGGCACCAAAAAAATATTTTTTTAGGCCTCTATTGTATGCAAATCTTTAAACGCGAATATCTCCTAAACTAGAAGAGATAGACCCCCCAAAGTTGGCACCAAAAAAATAATTTTTTAGGCCTCTATTGTATGCAAATCTTTAAACGCGAATATCTCCTAAACTAGAAGAGATAGACCCCCCAAAGTTGGCACCAAAAAAATAATTTTTTAGGCCTCTATTGTATGCAAATCTTTAAACGCGAATATCTCCTAAACTAGAAGAGATAGACCCCCCAAAGTTGGCACCAAAAAAATAATTTTTTAGGCCTCTATTGTATGCAAATCTTTAAACGCGAATATCTCCTAAACTAGAAGAGATAGACCCCCCAAAGTTGGCACCAAAAAAATAATTTTTTAGGCCTCTATTGTATGCAAATCTTTAAACGCGAATATCTCCTAAACTAGAAGAGATAGACCCCCCAAAAGTTGGCACCAAAAAAATATTTTTTTAGGCCTATATTGTATGCAAATCTTTAAACGCGAATATCTCCTAAACTAGAAGAGATAGACCCCCCAAAAGTTGGCACCAAAAAAATATTTTTTTAGGCCTATATTGTATGCAAATCTTTAAACGCGAATATCTCCTAAACTAGAAGAGATAGACCCCCCAAAGTTGGCACCAAAAAAATAATTTTTTAGGCCTAAATTGTATGCAAATCTTTAAACGCGAATATCTCCTAAACTAGAAGAGATAGACCCCCCAAAGTTGGCACCAAAAAAATAATTTTTTAGGCCTAAATTGTATGCAAATCCTTAAACGCGAATATCTCCTGAACTAGAAGAGATAGACCCCCCAAAGTTGGCACCAAAAAATAATTTTTTAGGCCTGTATTGTATGCAAATCTTTAAACGCGAATATCTCCTGAACTAGAAGAGATAGACCCCCCAAAGTTGGCACCAAAAAAATAATCTTTTAGGCCTCTATTGTATGCAAATCTTTAAACGCGAATATCTCCTAAACTAGAAGAGATAGACCCCCCAAAGTTGGCACCAAAAAAATAATTTTTTAGGCCTATATTGTATGCAAATCTTTAAACGCGAATATCTCCTAAACTAGAAGAGATAGACCCCCCAAAGTTGGCACCAAAAAAATAATTTTTTAGGCCTATATTGTATGCAAATCTTTAAACGCGAATATCTCCTAAACTAGAAGAGATAGACCCCCCAAAGTTAGCACCAAAAAAATAATTTTTTAGGCCTATATTGTATGCAAATCTTTAAACGCGAATATCTCCTAAACTAGAAGAGATAGACCCCCCAAAGTTGGCACCAAAAAAATAATCTTTTAGGCCTATATTGTATGCAAATCTTTAAACGCGAATATCTCCTAAACTAGAAGAGATAGACCCCCCAAAGTTGGCACCAAAAAAATAATCTTTTAGGCCTATATTGTATGCAAATCTTTAAACGCGAATATCTCCTAAACTAGAAGAGATTGTATGCAAATCTTTAAACGCGAATATCTCCTAAACTAGAAGAGATAGACCCCCCAAAGTTGGCACCAAAAAAATAATCTTTTAGGCCTATATTGTATGCAAATCTTTAAACGCGAATATCTCCTAAACTAGAAGAGATAGACCCCCCAAAGTTGGCACCAAAAAAATAATCTTTTAGGCCTCTATTGTATGCAAATCTTTAAACGCGAATATCTCCTAAACTAGAAGAGATAGACCCCCCAAAGTTGGCATCAAAAAAAAATTTTTTAGGCATATTTTGTAAGCAAATCTTTAAACGCGAATATCTCCTAAACTAGAAGAGATAGACCCCCCAAAGTTGGCACCAAAAAAATAATTTTTTAGGCCTAAATTGTATGCAAATCCTTAAACGCGAATATCTCCTGAACTAGAAGAGATAGACCCCCCAAAGTTGGCACCAAAAAAATATTTTTTTAGGCCTATATTGTATGCAAATCTTTAAACGCGAATATCTCCTAAACTAGAAGAGATAGACCCCCCAAAGTTGGCACCAAAAAAATAATCTTTTAGGCCTATATTGTATGCAAATCTTTAAACGCGAATATCTCCTAAACTAGAAGAGATAGACCCCCCAAAGTTGGCACCAAAAAAATAATCTTTTAGGCCTCTATTGTATGCAAATCTTTAAACGCGAATATCTCCTAAACTAGAAGAGATAGACCCCCCAAAGTTGGCACCAAAATAATAATTTTTTAGGCCTCTATTGTATGCAAATCTTTAAACGCGAATATCTCCTAAACTAGAAGAGATAGACCCCCCAAAGTTGGCACCAAAAAAATAATCTTTTAGGCCTATATTGTATGCAAATCTTTAAACGCGAATATCTCCTAAACTAGAAGAGATAGACCCCCCAAAGTTGGCACCAAAAAAATAGTCTTTTAGGCCTCTATTGTATGCAAATCTTTAAACGCGAATATCTCCTAAACTAGAAGAGATAGACCCCCCAAAGTTGGCACCAAAATAATAATTTTTTAGGCCTCTATTGTATGCAAATCTTTAAACGCGAATATCTCCTAAACTAGAAGAGATAGACCCCCCAAAGTTGGCACCAAAAAAATAATTTTTTAGGCCTCTATTGTATGCAAATCTTTAAACGCGAATATCTCCTAAACTAGAAGAGATAGACCCCCCAAAGTTGGCACCAAAAAAATAATTTTTTAGGCCTCTATTGTATGCAAATCTTTAAACGCGAATATCTCCTAAACTAGAAGAGATAGACCCCCCAAAGTTGGCACCAAAAAAATAATTTTTTAGGCCTCTATTGTATGCAAATCTTTAAACGCGAAAATCTCCTAAACTAGAAGAGATAGACCCCCCAAAGTTGGCACCAAAAAAATAATTTTTTAGGCCTCTATTGTATGCAAATCTTTAAACGCGAATATCTCCTAAACTAGAAGAGATAGACCCCCCAAAGTTGGCACCAAAAAAATAATTTTTTAGGCCTCTATTGTATGCAAATCTTTAAACGCGAAAATCTCCTAAACTAGAAGAGATAGACCCCCCAAAGTTGGCACCAAAAAAATAATTTTTTAGGCCTCTATTGTATGCAAATCTTTAAACGCGAAAATCTCCTAAACTAGAAGAGATAGACCCCCCAAAGTTGGCACCAAAAAAATAATTTTTTAGGCCTATATTGTATGCAAATCTTTAAACGCGAAAATCTCCTAAACTAGAAGAGATAGACCCCCCAAAGTTGGCACCAAAAAAATAATTTTTTAGGCCTCTATTGTATGCAAATCTTTAAACGCGAATATCTCCTAAACTAGAAGAGATAGACCCCCCAAAGTTGGCACCAAAAAAATAATTTTTTAGGCCTATATTGTATGCAAATCTTTAAACGCGAATATCTCCTAAACTAGAAGAGATAGACCCCCCAAAGTTGGCACCAAAAAAATAATTTTTTAGGCCTATATTGTATGCAAATCTTTAAACGCGAATATCTCCTAAACTAGAAGAGATAGACCCCCCAAAGTTAGCACCAAAAAAATAATTTTTTAGGCCTCTATTGTATGCAAATCTTTAAACGCGAATATCTCCTAAACTAGAAGAGATAGACCCCCCAAAGTTGGCACCAAAAAAATAATTTTTTAGGCCTATATTGTATGCAAATCTTTAAACGCGAATATCTCCTAAACTAGAAGAGATAGACCCCCCAAAGTTGGCACCAAAAAAATAATTTTTTAGGCCTCTATTGTATGCAAATCTTTAAACGCGAATATCTCCTAAACTAGAAGAGATAGACCCCCCAAAGTTGGCACCAAAAAAATAATTTTTTAGGCCTATATTGTATGCAAATCTTTAAACGCGAATATCTCCTAAACTAGAAGAGATAGACCCCCCAAAGTTGGCACCAAAAAAATAATTTTTTAGGCCTCTATTGTATGCAAATCTTTAAACGCGAATATCTCCTAAACTAGAAGAGATAGACCCCCCAAAGTTGGCACCAAAAAAATAATTTTTTAGGCCTCTATTGTATGCAAATCTTTAAACGCGAATATCTCCTAAACTAGAAGAGATAGACTCCCCAAAGTTGGCACCAAAAAAATAATTTTTTAGGCCTATATTGTATGCAAATCTTTAAACGCGAATATCTCCTAAACTAGAAGAGATAGACCCCCCAAAGTTGGCACCAAAAAAATAATTTTTTAGGCCTCTATTGTATGCAAATCTTTAAACGCGAATATCTCCTAAACTAGAAGAGATAGACCCCCCAAAGTTGGCACCAAAAAAATAATTTTTTAGGCCTCTATTGTATGCAAATCTTTAAACGCGAATATCTCCTAAACTAGAAGAGATAGACCCCCCAAAGTTGGCACCAAAAAAATAATTTTTTAGGCCTATATTGTATGCAAATCTTTAAACGCGAATATCTCCTAAACTAGAAGAGATAGACCCCCCAAAGTTGGCACCAAAAAAATAATTTTTTAGGCCTCTATTGTATGCAAATCTTTAAACGCGAATATCTCCTAAACTAGAAGAGATAGACCCCCCAAAGTTGGCACCAAAAAAATAATTTTTTAGGCCTATATTGTATGCAAATCTTTAAACGCGAATATCTCCTAAACTAGAAGAGATAGACCCCCCAAAGTTGGCACCAAAAAAATAATTTTTTAGGCCTATATTGTATGCAAATCTTTAAACGCGAATATCTCCTAAACTAGAAGAGATAGACCCCCCAAAGTTGGCACCAAAAAAATAATTTTTTAGGCCTATATTGTATGCAAATCTTTAAACGCGAATATCTCCTAAACTAGAAGAGATAGACCCCCCAAAGTTGGCACCAAAAAAATAATTTTTTAGGCCTCTATTGTATGCAAATCTTTAAACGCGAATATCTCCTAAACTAGAAGAGATAGACCCCCCAAAGTTGGCACCAAAAAAATAATTTTTTAGGCCTATATTGTATGCAAATCTTTAAACGCGAATATCTCCTAAACTAGAAGAGATAGACCCCCCAAAGTTGGCACCAAAAAAATAATTTTTTAGGCCTCTATTGTATGCAAATCTTTAAACGCGAATATCTCCTAAACTAGAAGAGATAGACCCCCCAAAGTTGGCACCAAAAAAATAATTTTTTAGGCCTATATTGTATGCAAATCTTTAAACGCGAATATCTCCTAAACTAGAAGAGATAGACCCCCCAAAGTTGGCACCAAAAAAATAATTTTTTAGGCCTCTATTGTATGCAAATCTTTAAACGCGAATATCTCCTAAACTAGAAGAGATAGACCCCCCAAAGTTGGCACCAAAAAAAATAATTTTTTAGGCCTATATTGTATGCAAATCTTTAAACGCGAATATCTCCTAATCTAGAAGAGATAGACCCCCCAAAGTTGGCACCAAAAAAATAATTTTTTAGGCCTATATTGTATGCAAATCTTTAAACGCGAATATCTCCTAAACTAGAAGAGATAAACCCCCCAAAGTTGGCACCAAAAAAATAATTTTTTAGGCCTATATTGTATGCAAATCTTTAAACGCGAATATCTCCTAAACTAGAAGAGATAGACCCCCCAAAGTTGGCACCAAAAAAATAATTTTTTAGGCCTCTATTGTATGCAAATCTTTAAACGCGAATATCTCCTAAACTAGAAGAGATAGACCCCCCAAAGTTGGCACCAAAAAAATAATTTTTTAGGCCTATATTGTATGCAAATCTTTAAACGCGAATATCTCCTAAACTAGAAGAGATAGACCCCCCAAAGTTGGCACCAAAAAAATAATTTTTTAGGCCTATATTGTATGCAAATCTTTAAACGCGAATATCTCCTAAACTAGAAGAGATAGACCCCCCAAAGTTGGCACCAAAAAAAATAATTTTTTAGGCCTATATTGTATGCAAATCTTTAAACGCGAATATCTCCTAAACTAGAAGAGATAGACCCCCCAAAGTTGGCACCAAAAAAATAATTTTTTAGGCCTCTATTGTATGCAAATCTTTAAACGCGAATATCTCCTAAACTAGAAGAGATAGACCCCCCAAAGTTGGCACCAAAAAAATAATTTTTTAGGCCTCTATTGTATGCAAATCTTTAAACGCGAATATCTCCTAAACTAGAAGAGATAGACCCCCCAAAGTTGGCACCAAAAAAATAATTTTTTAGGCCTCTATTGTATGCAAATCTTTAAACGCGAATATCTCCTAAACTAGAAGAGATAGACCCCCCAAAGTTGGCACCAAAAAAATAATTTTTTAGGCCTCTATTGTATGCAAATCTTTAAACGCGAATATCTCCTAAACTAGAAGAGATAGACCCCCCAAAGTTGGCACCAAAAAAATAATTTTTTAGGCCTATATGTATGCAAATCTTTAAACGCGAATATCTCCTAAACTAGAAGAGATAGACCCCCCAAAGTTGGCACCAAAAAAATAATTTTTTTAGGCCTATATTGTATGCAAATCTTTAAACGCGAATATCTCCTAAACTAGAAGAGATAGACCCCCCAAAGTTGGCACCAAAAAAATAATTTTTTAGGCCTCTATTGTATGCAAATCTTTAAACGCGAATATCTCCTAAACTAGAAGAGATAGACCCCCCAAAGTTGGCACCAAAAAAAATAATTTTTTAGGCCTATATTGTATGCAAATCTTT